>NC_136742.1:30559755-30702255 GCF_936440315.1 Barbus barbus
ATATATATATATATATATATATATTGTGACCCTGGACCACAAAACCAGTCAGGGTCAATTTTTAAAAAAATTGAGATTTATACGTCATCTGAAAGCTGGATAAATAATCTTTCCATTGATGTATGGTTTGTTAGGATATGAAAATATTTGGCCGAGATTAAACTAAACTATTTGAAAATCTGGAATCTGAGGGAGCAAAAAAATCTAAATATTTAGAAAATCGCATTTAAAGTTGCCCAAATGAAGTTAGCAATGCATATTACTAATCAAAAATTAAGTTTTGATATATTTACAGTAGGACATTTTCAAAATATCTTCATGGAACATGATCTTTACTTAATATCCTAATGATTTTTGGCATAAAAGAAAAATGTATAATTTTGACCCATGCAATGTATTGTTGGCTATTGCTACAGATATACCCCAGCGACTTAAGACTGCTTTTGTGCTCCAGGTCAGATATGTATGCATGTATGTATCTGAAATGGGCGTCATGAAAAATCACACCCATCCCCGTGACAAACCAGGATTTGTAAACAGCAATTCTTTTTTTAGTACCAATCAGAAATGCTCAATGCCTGTCTATCATTTTGCTTGCTCAAGTATATGGATTGCGAAACTCAGGTTCCAGAAGTAAACATCTCATTCATTGTCTCCATAGAATCTTTAAAAACTGACCTACGGTGAGCTACGAGGTTGTTAATAGATGGTTTATGTGTTGGTTGAAGCCATCAGCCTGCATTATATAAACTTAATTTTAAAATAAATGTTTGACAGTCGAATTCAAACTACCCCATGATTCTGCAAATAAATCTCCACCAATCAGAGAATTGCAACAAGAAAATTGCACAAAATGAGCTCCACCCACTCCCATAAAGCACTGCGAATGACCTAATCGAGCCAATCTTCTCTATATGCATATATTGCAATAAACATAAAAAATGGAGAGAGGGCATGTTTCGCCAAGAACTACATTACCCACGATTCTTCAAAGAAAGAGAGTGGATTGCTCCAAAAGAGCTCCGCCCACTCCCGTGGAGCGCTGCGAATGACATATTGATTTTTCAGATTAATCACAATCTTCATCTTGATTCTTTAAATCCCAAAATCGCTCTTACTTTGCCAGTGTTTATGCACATCTGCTTTTGAATCTGCAGTGATGTAGTCATATTGTTTCACTGTCCAAATTAGATTTACAGTTGAATTTGATAAGATTGTTTATAAGGATGTTTATCGTAAAAGATGTGAAGGAAGCACCTGCATTGAGCTGTGCTCATGAGAAGCATGCAATAACATAAAGAGTGACTCTGTAGTCCAATTCACAAACAAATGACTCTCTTGAATCAGCTCTTTATAGTAAACCAGAAACATACAGTGCAAACAGTGTAGTCCAATTCATGAACAAACGAGTCTTTCAAATCGGTTCTTTGTAGTGAATCGAAAACCTACATCGCAGCCAGTATAGTCCAATTCACCAACAAATGACTCTATAGTTCTGTTCAATTCTGAATCAGAATGGAATCAATTCAAACTGAATGGAACTGAGCAGGGAAATCAGTATGGATCCCAGCCCTAGTGTTTGAGTTTCAGTCCGTGGATGTGGATGTGGGCAGAGGTTGGGTGTGTAAATGGGTGAAGCCACAGCTGGGTGGAGCGCAAGCATGTTTGGCGCCGCTCTCGTGAGTCATTCTCCGAGATCACTGGCTCAACGAGTGCTGTTTACCCTGTGGTCAGTGTGAATGTCATTGTGTTGTGGCCGTGGCAATCAAACAGGTGCTGCTCTCATCTTACACTGACAAACACCTGTCTCTCGTGTTGTGTTTTAGTACTGTTCATATAGTGTAATAGTATAATATTATGTTATATATATATGTGTTATGATATAACATAATATTTTGAACTTAATTTTAATTTTAGTTTGAGTAATTTTATTATTTTTTATTTTTTTTATTTTTATTTAGCTTTATTTTTTAGTCCTTAGTACAACTTATTTGATCTAATATGTATATTTTCTATTTTATTACATTTTATATTTAATTTTTCAGCTTAATTTAAATTAGCAAAAACAATGCACTTTTGTGATTTTTTTTGTAATATTTTTATTTAGCTTTAATTTTCAATTTTAATTCTTTAACTTATTTATAAGTTTATGTTTCGTATCTAATATTTGTATTTTATTTTAGATTTATTTCAAATGGACTAATTCCATGCTCTCATTTTTATTTTATTTATTTTTCTTAACATTTTTATTTAGCTTTACTTTATTTTTAGTAATTTTAATACTTCAAATTAAACTTTTTTTATTTCAGTTGGCAAAGCAACTTTTCAAATGTTCTAATTTCTAAGTTTTTTATCTAATATTTATTCATAATTTATTGCATATTCTACAAAAAACTGGAAAGCAATTTCACAAAACTCCAGTTAGATCAGAATCTGCATTATTTTCATGACATTTATATTTCCCCTCCAAATTCTCATTACTGTAATGCAAAAATATAAAATATACATATTATTTAAAAATTTAAATAGCAATGTACATTTGCAAGTGTATGTGTGCAATTTGTGTGCATTTGCAAGTGTATATTTCAATGAACAAAAGCCATTTTTAATAGTTTTAGTTCTAGTTAACGAGAACAACATTGCATTATACATCGAGCATCCGTTTAATGCATATTGCACAAAAACTGGAAAGTAATGGCATAAATTGCAACATCAATCAGATATAAGTATTTGCAACTCTAGCTGTAAAGCTGCACAAATTTGTCTCAAAAACCAAGTTCTGTTGAAAAGCTTTTGAGGAAGGAGCTCATTGACCCAGAGTTCCTGATGACTTCATTACACAGCATGTCAGAAAAGCTGTTGTAGTGATCGGGTCGCTAGCGGCAGTCACACAATGCCATTTCAATTGATCTGCCCTCTTAAACATGCTTGACCGACCCATAATGCAGTGTGTTTGAGCAGCCCTGCAGAAGCGGCATGTTGTTTGTGGTTTGGTTTGAGTTTTTATTATTATCCAGGTGATGTTAAATGATCTCAGTGCTCAGCTATCTGCTGTCGTAATATAAAGTGGTAGTTTACCCAAGCATGTCACTGTAAACGGATGATAATACGCATAATTTTACAGATGATTCTGGTCATCGTAATGATGCTGCTATTGAGTTGAACAGCCTCAGCAAGGTCAAATGAAGACACTCCATCACACTAATGGTGTTTAAATAGACCGGCCCTTTACATGCTCATCTGTAATGCATGGATTATGGATTAGCACATGAGATATAAAACTAAATGAAAAATGCATTTTTTTATAGTAAAGCAAAGGCCAAGTGTACCAGACTGAGTAAGTGAAGTACAGAACAATATACTAACTCAGGTAGTTTATGGGATATCGGTAAATCTCATGAAAACAGTCGAGAAATGATCAGAAAATATTTCACCCAATATTAAAAGAAATAAAATTTGTGTAAACATATTCCAATTTGTGATATTATTTTTATGAAAATTAAGCACAATCATTACTACAGACCACAAAAATTCGAATTACTGTAATTCAGTATTGAATATAATAATAATATTAATAATAATAATAAAATAATTATATATCTCATTTTAATGAAAATTAAGCACATTGTTAACTACGCAAATTCTCGTTAATGTAATGCAATAATAATATATTATAATATTTTATGAATATTATTTTATATATATATATATATATATATATATATATATATATAAATGTGTGTTTATATATTGCAATGTGTGATATGTTTATGAAACTCTTAATGAAAGTCCAAAATTAAGCACATTCATTACTACAAAACTACACAAATTATATAATTTTATAACAATTTAGTTTATAATATTATAGAATTAACCCTCACAAATTCTCATTACTGTAATGCAACTAAATCAAATGTGAAAAATATGTTGTTGTTTTTTAAATAGCTATAGTATATTTTTAAGTTTACATCTTTTTTGCCTTTAATTTAATGAATTTAAGTTGAGCTGGTTTTAATTTTAAAAGACTGTGTTTAAAGAAAATATTATTGTCTTTCCAGAAAATATTACAATATTACAGAATGTTTTTAATTCATATTTTTTATTATTATTATTGCATTACAGTAATGAAATTTTGAGAATGAATATGCATAACTTTCAAATTGCAATGCAAAAAATCTTAATGGAAATGGTGTTTTAAATTTAAAAAAAAAAAAAAAATATATATATATATATATATATATATTTATTTTTTTGTTTATTTTTTTTTTTATGGGGTGATATATTAACCTGGCATTTCTTGGTGAAATTGACCCATATATCGGTCAAGTGGTGAGAGTAGCCACAGAGTGACAGTGTGAGCTCCAATCATGAATGAATTATTAATCAGATTAATACAGGGAAACATGATGTCTACAGAAAACAATCTGTGCATTATAGCATTTTTAGCACAAATAAGAGGGAAAATGCAGAACACGGATTATTTGATTTGGTTCAATATCTTTGCTTTTCTGTGTGCTCTGGAAAATGTGAAACTCAAATTTTAAGCAAATTCAATCTTCTCATTTAATGTGTTTCCCCTCAGGTTAAAAATGTGGAGATTGTAGTTTTAGTACTTGAACTAAATAGAAGTTTTTCATTTAATATTTATGTTTAATATTTTGTTTTATATTATTTTTCAGCTTTATGTCATTTAATACAAAAAAGCTCTTTTTATCTAATGTTTTATTCTTTTTTAATATTTCTATTTAGTTTTGATTTGTATTTATTTTTAATTTGAGTAATTTTGATACTTTTTTCATCTAATATTTAAATTTTAATTTTATTTCAGCTTTATTTAAAATATTCAAAAACAATGCACTTTTTTCTTTTTTTAAATATTTCTATTTATTTTTTTCATTTTAGTTTTATTTTATGTAATGTTAGTACTTCAACTTGTTTTTGTTTACATTTTTGATCTAATATTTATATTTAAATTTTATTTCTGCTTTCTTTCAATTATCAAAACAATCAGATTTTTCTTTTTTTTATATATTTCTGTTTAGCTTTCATTTATTTTTATTTCAGTTTTCATTTGAGTACTTCAACTTATTTATATGTTTAGGTTTTTCATCTAATATTTTTTGTCATCTAATATTTAATTTTATTTTATTGCAATTATCCAAAACAATGTGCTTTTTCATTTTTGTTCTTTTTTATACATTTTTATTTAGCTTTAATTTATTTTTATTTCAGTTTTACTTTATGTTTAGATTTTTCATGTAATATTCTATTTATGTTATTTTAGCTTTATTTCAATTATTCAAATCAATAAGTTTTTGTGTCTTTTTATATTTCTATTTAGCTTTAATTAATTTTTATTTCAGTTTTAGTGTTAGTAATTTTAGTACTTTAACATTTGTTATTTTAGTTTCAAATTTTCCTTTAAGTTTGTAATGTTTTTTTATTAATAATATTTTGAAGTGATTTTACACATTTAGTAAAGAGTGTTTTGGGAAAAAAACAACCGGACTAATGAAGTAATGTAATGCTGTTCAGTATCAGTTGATTTGCTTCGGTATCTTTAAGTCTTCCTCAAGAGGCTGTTCAATAGTTTTTGCTGTGCTCTGGAAAATGAGAAACTCAAATCTGAAGCAATTCAGTCGTCTCGTTTCATGCGTTTCCCCCTCGAGCAAAAAAAGTTGCAAGCTCTTACATTCAAAGTCTTGTCACATAAATGAGCGTGCGATAGTTGGACTCGCGTGGCTGTAGACACGTCGTGACAGTGATGGGAGAAAAGCAAAGAGCGTCAGACAAAGAAAGAGCTGAGTGGAGAGCGTATGAGACAGTGTGCGGCTCACTGAGTCCAGCGCGAGACGGCCGGCCTTATTACAGTACCTGTGTGTGTGTGAGTGTGTGCTGATCTACAGATGTGGAATATGGGGGTCATGGAATTGCAGAGGCTGCGGTTGCTAGGAGACTGTTGCCAGGAAGCCTTTGTCTGGATTGCTCTGATGTCTATAGAACCGGCCTTAACAGTGAGGTCACACAAACCCACACACACACTCCCACACACGTATCTGACGTGATGCTATTTTTAGGAGCCACCATGAGTGTGTGTGTGTTTTCATTTAAGTGCTGATGGGAATTAGTGAGCAAACAGTTTTGTCTTTGAATGCTTGCATAAGACGTACTGTAAAAGACATGAGCTATGAATGAACACCACAGTCATGCTCAGTGTTGTTTTGTAGTATTTATATGCTATTATAGTATTTTATAGTAGTTTTTATTTCTATTTTGATTCATTTTTTATTTCTATGTCAGTTTTAGTCATTTGAGTACTTCAGCATAAACTTATTTATTCAGTTAGCTGCCTATGCAACATTTCTAATTTTAATTTAAAGTAAAAAAAATATTTTTACTTTATTTTATGTTATTTAATCTTTATTTCAATTACCAAAATCAGTTTTTAATAGCTTTAGTTAACAGAAGCAACACTGATACAACTAGATGCATTGATTTGCGCAACACAGCATTACAGATAATAATCATATTATAGTCATTAGTAAATATAAAATATTGCTGTTCATGTAATGCACCCAAGAGACGTGACTCACAACTGATTTGAATAGAGTTTTGTTAACGTTCTGAAAATATGATACTCTATAAGCTTAAAGACAGCCTGCAAATAATGGGTGATTACTTTTATACTTCTGAGTATTGAATGACTTGTGTGTTTATAGTTGAAACTGTCAATAATTTTTCACAGAGTTCGTCGCAGTGCATTATGGGATTGCCTTCACAATGAATACATGTGAAGCTGCATTAAAACCTGACTAAAAAACAGTGTAAAGGCAGCATGATGGCGTTTCCTGCTGGGATCTGTGTGTTAAGAGCGTTTAGTTACACAGCGCGCTTACTTTCCGAAAAGACATGAGAGTTTCTTTGTGAGGACGTGTGTGTGTGTGTGTGTGTGTGTGTGTGTATCTACATAATCAGCTCGATTTAGAGAAGCTGAAAGCCCAGAGAGCGTGATTCACTCAAACAGCCGCTTATGAAATGAATTATTTTATGGAAATAAGAGACTCAATCAGGGCGGTATTTCAGTCAGCGAACACACACACACACACACACACACACTCCTTCATGTTTCTCTCACCCACAGACACTTCCATCTCTTTTCAGATGCATTTCAAGGTCACTCAAAATGTTGGATTTCTTTTCATATTTTGGTATGTGTGTATGTGTGTGCGTGTGTGTGTGTTTGAAATAATGGAGCAGGTGGTTTGTTTGAGATGTGTGAATCTATGAGCAGGGGGAAGGGTGTGAACGTCTCAATGGGCTGCGCGCGCGTGTGTGTGTGTGTGTGTGAATGACAGAAGGTTCCAGGGAGTCTGTGGGGAATGATTTTACAATGCTTGGAATGTTCGGAATTCTGTATGTAGTGAACCATAAGAAATCTGTGTGTGTGTGTGTGTGTGTGTGCAGGACTGCAGACCTTGTGTTCTTGACCAATAAGACTAAAACCCAAATATTTACATCCAAATCAGGTGAACGGTGTAGGAATTACAACAGTTTACATATGTGCCTCCCACTTGTTAAGGGACCAAAAGTAATGGGACAATTGGCTTCTCAGCTGTTCCATGGCCAGGTGTGTGTTATTCCCTCATTATCCCAATTACAATGAGCAGATAAAAGATCCAGAGTTCATTTCAAGTGTGCTATTTGCATTTGGAATCTGTTGCTGTCAACTGTCAAGATGAGATCCAAAGAGCTGTCACTATCAGTGAAGCAAGCCATTATTAGGCTGAAAAAACAAAACAAACCCATCAGAGAGATAGCAAAAACATTAGTCGTGGCCAAAACAACTGTTTGGAACATTCTTAAAAAGAAGGAACGCACCGGTGAGCTCAGCAACACCAAAAGACCCGGAAGACCACGGAAAACAACTGTGGTGGATGACCGAAGAATTCTTTCCCTGGTGAAGAAAACACCCTTCACAACAGTTGGCCAGATCAAGAACACTCTCCAGGAGGTAGGTGTGTGTGTGTCAAAGTCAACAATCAAGAGAAGACTTCACCAGAGTGAATACAGAGGGTTCACCACAAGATGTAAAGCCTCAAAAACAGGAAGGCCAGATTAGAGTTTGCCAAACGACATCTAAAAAAGCCTTCACAGTTCTGGAACAACATCCTATGTACAGATGAGACCAAGATCAACTTGTACCAGAGAGATGGGAAGAGAAGAGTATGGAGAAGGAAAGGAACTGCTCATGATCCTAAGCATACCACCTCATCAGTGAAGCATGGTGGTGGTAGTGTCATGGCGTGGGCATGTATGGCTGCCAGTGGAACTGGTTCTCTTGTATTCATTGATGATGTGACTGCTGACAAAAGCAGCAGGATGAATTCTGAAGTGTTTCGGGCAATATTATCTGCTCATATTCAGCCAAATGCTTCAGAACTCACTGGACGGCGCTTCACAGTGCAGATGGACAATGACCCAAAGCATACTGCAAAAGCAACCAAAGAGTTTTTGAAGGGAAAGAAGTGGACTGTTATGCAAAGGCCAAGTCAATCACCTGACCTGCATCCGATTGAGCATGCATTTCACTTGCTGAAGACAAAACTGAAGGGAAAATGCCCCAAGAACAAGCAGGAACTGAAGACGGTTGCAGTAGAGGCCTGGCAGAGCATCACCAGGGATGAAACCCAGCATCTGGTGATGTCTATGCGTTCCAGACTTCAGGCTGTAATTGACTGCAAAGGATTTGCAACCAAGTATTAAAAAGTGAAAGTTTGATTTATGATTATTATTCTGTCCCATTACTTTTGGTCCCTTAACAAGTGGGAGGCACATATGCAAACTGTTGTAATTCCTACACCGTTCACCTGATTTGGATGTAAATACCCTCAAATTAAAGCTGACAGTCTGCAGTTAAAGCACATCTTGTTCGTTTCATTTAAAATCCATTGTGGTGGTGTATAGAGCCAAAAATGTTAGAATTGTGTCAATGTCCCAATATTTATGGAGCTGACTGTATACATAAGTGCTTTTTGATAATTAATTACATATAGTTACAAAGAAATGGAAGCTGACCCATTAAATTAATCGTGAAGTTTTAAGTTTTATTTCTTCTTGTGTCATTAGATGTCATATGTTTTAAAAATTCTGAGCAAAATATTGTGCAAAATGGTATCATTTAGTTTCAGCAAATTGTTTATGTCTCGTTTGTGGTTATTAAAGTGCATCACAAATACATATATGCATACAAATGTCTGAAACATGAAAATAAATAAAATGGACTTAAATGTACTTAAAATTCACAACAAAGAAACATTACAATGTAAAGACTTTTTCAGACTGCACTATTATTAATTAAATTATCATGTATATATAGACATATATAAAACTAAATATTTGGTTAATATATAAGTAAAATAATTTTAAATTACAATTGTTGTTCATGTATGTATTTGTGTGTATAATAAAAAAAATAATAAAATACTACTACTACTAATATATATATATATATATATATATATATATATATATATATATATATATATATATATACAGTATACACACATACAATTATTTTTTATTTACTTTTACATTAGTTTATTCGAATGTACATGCTTTTTAAGTAAAAATATCAATAATCTAAAATTAATAAAAAAATTATACACACACGTACAGTATATATGAAATTATATTTTTATTATATTCTTTTTTTTCATATGTATTAAGAGATTTTTTTATTTAATACATACTTTATAAGTTTATATGTGTATTTATTTTTACACCAAGAAAAGTATGTAAATAAATACAATATGCATACATACAATAATAATAAAAAATTGTTGCAAAGATAATTTTTTATGTATTTTTAGATTATTTTATTTAGTTTTATTTTATACAAGTATATGTATTTATATTTATTACTGATATATATGTCATAAAAGTGTATTTATATGCTAAAGACAGACAGACAGACAGACAGACAGACAGACAGACAGACAGACAGACAGACAGACAGACAGACAGATAGATAGATAGATAGATGTAAATGTATTAAATGCCAGTGTGTAACTTGTGCTTCAGACATGAATGATTCGTCAAATCATGTAAGTGCTGCTCACCAGTTTAATTACACCAGCATTATGCAAGTCATTTGAACATTTATTAATTCATGTGGGATAGTAACAGTAATTATCTCATCATCATTCCCTGATAGCTTGCACTTTGCATGTTCGGTGAACACACTGTAGATGTGGAGTCTAGATGTCTGAAACAGCTGTATGACTAATGGATCTTTGCCAAATGTCATGCATGCCAGAAACGGCTTGTGGCCTTTAAAGTTAAATCTCGAAGCGCTGTGAGGAACAGACAAGAGAGAAATCCTAGAGTCCTGTAAACAATCAGACAGCAACTGTGTGCATGTGTGCGAATATTTCATATTCTTAGCAACATTGACACTCCAGATATGATCGAAATGTGTATTTGGACAGTTGTATTTTTCGGACAGATGCTCAAAGCAGGAGCTATTTCCAGGCCTCGAATGGCACGTTTGCAGTCAGACAATGCAAACATTTGTCTCGGGTCCAGCAGATGAGTGTTTAACTCTGCGTTATCTGCTGTGTGGATGTTCTGCCATATGCTTTTATGTCCAGCAGCGTTATGCATTTACACTAGGGTGGCATGATTAATTTAAATAAAAGCAAAATCATGATATAATGCGATTATCAAATCATAAAGGCTGTGATTTATTTGAATAAATACATGCTCTGTGTTTTTCAGAGTGAAGCTCGTCACTGTGTTCATTTGCACGCGAGCAGCTCATGATTTTGTGTTTTTAGCATCTCGGTTCAAAATAAATGCTGCACAAACTGCTGCGAGTTTGAGTCCCTTTATCGTGAATTTGGTAAAGCAATATTTGCCAACCATCTTCACAAACTTGCAACGAGAAGCATTTATCAACAAAAGAGAAGATTGAAGGGCTCCCAAAATAAGTTTAATGTGTGAAAATGAAGAAATTAAGCCAAAAAATATTAATAATGGTACCGTTTTAATGTAAAATGCAATTATTATTATTATTATATTTTCTTAAATGTTTAATTTACATTTTATATTTAGTAATAAAAATATAATTTTTCATAAATGCAAATTTTACAGTAAGTTTTACAAGAGCAATATTTCTTTTTTATTAAGTGATTTTTATATTATTATTTATTATTAATAATAATAATAATACAGTTTTTCTTAAACTCACTTTTTTTAAAGTTAAATATTACAAGAGTAATATTTCTTCTTTTGTTTTTATTAAGTTATTTTATATATTTTTAAATTATTATTATTTTATTATTATTATTAATTATGCAGCCCTATAAACAAGCACAGAACATCTGGATTTTTTTTTTTTTATCACAATCACAATTTTCAATTAGATTTTTCCCCTAAATCGTACAGCCCTATTTTTTTCTTTTAAAGAAGAAAATTATTTTTACTGAGGCCTACATTATTGCAAATTTTGCTAAGTCAGCCTCTTTTGCTCATACTTCATGTTAATGATTTGAATAAAATCACGAAGCCTTCCTAATCACACACAGATGTAATGTAATGTTACTCGCTCCTCTGAAACTACTGGATAATATTAGCTCTTTAGGAAGCGTTTTAGCGCCCACTCCTGCTGTTGACATCAGCAAATTCAATTCATCTGCAGGTGAACAGAGACCAGCAGCTGATTCTCTCATGACTTCGCTGTTACGCTCCTAAACAATGTGTCCACTGAGATTTGAAGCGCAGCCCGACGGACGTCAGCTTGTTAGAATACTGTAAAGTAACTTTCTGGAAATGTGCGGATTAATTATTTCTCACCACATCTGCTCTTGTGGGATTACTGATTCACTTTAAACACACACACACACGCACGCACACACACACACACACACACAGTGGTCTGCTGCAGTCATTGGCTGCTTCACTCGGTCCCCAGAGAGGCTCATTTTATCATCTCTTCTGATTTCACATGTTATTTCTCCATCTTGGTTTTGCATTAGTCTGCAGATACTCGCACCTCTGACACACAGCCATGCATTTAGTTTTTATGCATGCATTTTTATTGTAGTTTTTGGATTAGGTGATACCAATATGGGATTACTATTTTTACTATATATATCACATCAATTTCACCCTTTCACTTACATATAAAAATAAAATAAATAATAAATATCATTTTCAGATGTTTGTACCTAACTTTATGCCTATATGTATTTGTGATCCACAATTTATTTATAAATTCACATTTATTTGCACAATATTTTCCTCTTCATAAAAGATCATACAAATTCACAAAAGATATGACGACAGAAAATGACTTACATGAATTAAAACTTAAAATTCACATTTAATTCACTGTTACTTTCCATTTAATTTAATTATTTATAATTACTTATTCATGAAATTTACTTTCACGAACTTCACAAAGTAAATCCTACACGAGTGTAATATTTAGTCCCATATAATATTTAATCTGACGTGTCTGAATAACATTTTCAGAAGGTTTAGCACCTTTTTTCTTGTCTCTCTCTTTTTTAAATGATTAAATAGTTGATATTATTATTATTATTATTATTATGTAACCTCTTTGTCATCAGTGTCTTATGCCACAAGCTCTGTTTGGCCTGTTTTCTCTGTGAGGTTCAACTCACCCATCAGTTTCCCTACAAAACTTAATACACTCTGTAAACTGACCATATTAATCTTAAAAGATTATAAAAAAATAATAATCTTAAAACTTTTAAAATCTTAAAAGTCCATTTTTGTAATATTCTGAAAATAATGATAGACTTATATATCGCTCATTATTTGAGAATCTTCTGATTGCACTTCTGTTTTTGAATCATTTGGATTCATTCTGACTAAATATATATTTAGGCATATAATATTATCTACTTGGTAGAGTCTGTGCTCATTATTGATAAACTTATTCAGATGTCATATTTTGTAATCTGCTTGTTGGCGGTGTCTTACATTTTTCTCTTAAGTTCTGCTCTCCTTGAGTTCTTCTCTGGACTCTCTTTGATCCTGGTCTATAAATAGATTTTGCTTCACATTAGATTTCAGTGTGAGTTTGGGACAGCGATTGCTCCATTAATTCTGTTTGAAATGAGATGTCAGTGTCCGTTCTGCTAATTGACTTTTACGGCAGCGGCTGTGATGGACTCATCAGTCTCTTCCTCCGATCTCTGGCTTAACTCCTCCATCAACACAAACCCAAAACCCTCCAGATGGCTTCAGCGCTGAAACGTGGTTGTTATTATGAAGCGGTCTGTAGCATGAGTGTTTACTGTTTAGTGTGAGCAGTCAGTTCAGATCCATATGTGTGAGAATGAGCTATAGAGATGCCTGAGTGAACACCGTTAATATCAGTGTGCAGTCTTTAAAATGAGGTTTGCGGCCAAGGTGACGCGTGTTAGTGCAGAACAAGGAGAATTATGGGTCTAATAGCAGCCGTCGCACTCTCTGTTTCCTCTCATCATCTTCATTGTTTGCTTTTCTCTGAATCCTGCCTGTTCTTTCTGTCACTTTAAAGGGGCCTTTGAGAGCAACAGACGGGTTGCAGAGGTAAAATCCCATTCATTGTCTCCACAGAGAAATTTATTTTTTAGCGATGCCGTATAAACCTCTCAAGGTTCACCATGAGCTCCAAGGCCCTTAAGTCACGATTTATGATTCTCAAGTCATTTACCCTCTTTTAAAGGGATAGTTCTCCCGGAAATGAAAATTTGCCGTTCATTTGCTCGCCCTCAGGCTATCCAAGATTACTTTTTTTTTCTTTAGTAAAACATTAAAGAAGATTTTTAGCTGAAACCGTGGTCGTTGGCGATTCATAAAATGCAGGTCAATGGCTACTGTCACTTTGAGAGCACATATCAGGCAATATAAAGTGAATACCCGTGTCTCCTGACAATATTTTGAGGTCTTATGAAGCGAAACGATCGGTCTGTGCAAGAAACTGAACATTATTTACAACATTTTCACCTGTAATCCAAAGCCTCAGGCAAAGGGGGAAATGCGATTCTGACTCTCAGAGTGACGGTAGCCATTAACTTGCATTTTATGAACCACCAAGGACCACAGATTCAAGAAAAAGATGGGATGATCTGGGATGGTCTGAGGGTGAGTAAATTAACAGCAAATGTTAATTTCTGAGTGAACGATCCCTTTCTATATCCGTGTGTTATCAGCTGAACTCTCATTGTCATTAAATCCCTGTGCTCTCTGTAGAGATGAAGGACAGATGAAGATCTCTATATAGACTCGGTGAGAGAGGTAAAGGACAGGTCGTAGACAGAAGAATGGATAGAAGTGAGCTGGAGAGGTTAATAGACTGACAAGAGGATTGTAGTGATGGTCACCTTCCGTCTAAGGAATAGGAGTCATTTTTGAGGATACCAAACAGAATTTATGCTCTTTTGATGTAAGCGTGCTCGATCTGATTTGAATAATCGCTCTTTCATTTGCATTTTCTGTCACAGTTATAGTAGGAGTTGTGTTTAATTCAGTGTCTGTGATTTCACCTGCTGTGGTTCTGCGGTGAACGCTTTGAGCGACAGCTTTAAATCCAGCCGCATGATTAGTGGCACCTTGTAAAGGGCGTCTTTGTAAAGCGCGGTCAGTAATTGCTGCAGATGGCGGCTGTTAACAGCACTGCAGCAGAAAGCCTGTCAATCAATAGCAGTGCATCTGCTCGACTCCACCCGTACCGTCAGTCATCACACCATTACTAACGTTACCATTCAATAAACTCCTGTCATCAGGCTGCACTGCAAAAAAAGGAATTTTCTACTCATTGTTTTTGTATTGTTTTCCAGTACAGATATCTAACAATCAAGAGAAGCCAAAAAAGTCAGAAAAATGATTTTAATTTAAATGGAAACAAAGTTTTTTTCTTCTTCTTTTCTTGATTGGCAGATAATTGTTCTTGTTTTAAGCATAAACTCACTTAATTTTGAGATTTTTTTTTTCTAGAAAATTAGCCAGAATTGCATTTCTACTGTGACGAATGAGGTCGTATCGGACTATATTTAATATGTGTATCTTAGTGTTATTTTAGTATCACTGAAACACTAGTATAGTTTTATTAATATTTTGAATTTAATTTTTATATTTTTCATTTTAATATTAAAGTTTTATTATTAAATAATAAAAAAAATAAATATATATATATATATTTTTATTTTTTTTATTTTTTTATTTCAATGTTAGTTATTTTAGTACATCAAGTTCAACTAAATTAGAGTGAGAAATGTTAACTGAAATAATGTTTTAAATATTTTCTCTCATTTCACTTAAGATTTATTTTATTTCTAGTAACAAAAATATTTTTTAAATGATTTTAGTTTTAACTATAATAATCCTGCTCTGTCTTGATTATTTGATCAGACTGTCAAATGTTGCCACATTAAAATTTAAATAAATAAATGCAAACTAGCAATATTTATACTACTATGTTTGGGGTATGTGAATTTTTTTAATGTTTTAATTAAAAAAAGGTTTATTCTGCTCACAGAAGCTGCATTTATTAAGTCAAAAATACAGTATAAATTGTGAAATATTACTGCAATTTAAAATAACTGTTGTCTATTTGAATATGTGTCACATGATCTTCAGAAATCATAATAATATACTGATTTACTGCTCAAGACACATTTCTGATTATTATCAATGATGAAAACAGTTGTGCTGCTCAATATTTTTGTGGAAACCGTGATACATTTTATTTTTCAGGATTCACAGATGAATAGAAAGTTCAAAAGAACAGTGTTTATTAGAGATATAAATCTTTGTGACATTATAAATGTCTATTCTGGTCTCTTTTGATCAATTTAATGCATCCTTGCTGAATAAAAGTATTAATTACTAATTAAAAACTAATGGTTTTAAATGATTTTTTTAATAGCAGGCACTATACACACTAGGCAGTGAGCAGTGCTCTAGTATTGCATTGTAACCGTGATCTTCATAAAATTGAGTCTCGAGCACTTCTCTTATGAATACACCTCCCGATTAACACATTTATGAAGATGCATTAGCTGAACATATTGAAATCCTGAGGAGTGCAATCTGATCATATGCTTCAGCACATTCAGATGGAAGATCCAGACGGATCAAATTACCCAGCGTCCCCTCTGACCAGCTTCCCAAAAATGCTTTTAGCAGGATTTGAGCGATCAGGTTATCCTGGATTAGAGCAGATTAGATTTGATTATGGGATCAGAGGAAATTTACTATGGGATTAACAGAGCTGATTATCACACACAACAAATGTGCATATACA
This sequence comes from Barbus barbus, assembly GCF_936440315.1. Taxonomy (NCBI): domain Eukaryota; kingdom Metazoa; phylum Chordata; class Actinopteri; order Cypriniformes; family Cyprinidae; genus Barbus; species Barbus barbus. The sequence goes on from NC_136742.1 coordinate 30,576,074, forward strand.
ATGAAAATAACATCTAAACACAGATAAGCACGGAGCCTGTTGTGGTAAAAACTTATTTCTTTCAGTTTTTGAACGTGCAGACCTTTTGCATTATTTAGAATGACAAATTCTGCAGCGTTTGTGCTTCAGATATGGATATATTCTCAAATCGTGTGTCTTGTTCAACATCACAACTAACATTTTCTTTGGAAAATATTAAAATCTTTTTAGCTTTTATATTTAGGCTTCATAAGATTTTTATTCATGCTTATAAATTATAAAAAATGTGAACAAATGCACAGCAATCTTATAAAACGAGCATCTCTCACTGCCTTTTGGGGTTTGCAGTTTATGTTGTCTATATTACACACACACACACACACACACACACACACACACAGTATCTTCTCTCTGACATCATGACTTTTTCTTTCCATATATGGGTGCATCTCACAAAAACATATCAGTCATAAGTCAGTCATATTTCACCCCAAAACCTTAATAATATTTGTTGTCATTTTGCATTAATATTTTTATTTTTGCATAAAAAAAAAAACATTAAAGTATTATGGATTGTGGCATTGTTTTAATGACAAAAAAAAAAAAAAACTTATTTATTTATGGAATTTAAGACCGAAAATGTGTTTATGGTTGTATATTTTTATATTAAATACTTTTTACCTTTTATTTTATTGTATTTTTGTACAGAATTTTGTAGGGATTTTTTTTTAATTTTCATTAGAATGATTTTCATTGGATTCTCTCTCAATACTGTAATATGTTTTCAGTAGCAAGAATTTCAAAGAAAGAACAGTTTAATTTCCATAAAATAATGTCATAATTATTAAAAATGTTACCGTTAAAAAAAGTATGCTTAATTTTCTTCGTACAAAAAAAAAAGAAAAGGAAAAAATAAAATTCATGAATTTCATTAGATTCACACTATTATAATATACATTGTTTAAATACATTTTAATATATCTTTCTTATATTTTCTCATTACTAATATATATATATATATATAAAAAATTTAAAAACCTTTTTATATCTTTTTTTTTTTTTGCATTGCAGTCATAATTCAAGTCATAATTATAATTTTTTAAATATCTTGACAGGTTTTGTGTGATCCATTAATTCATTACTGAGTATAAAGCGAGTTTCTGTATGTTCGTGTGTGTTTAGGTTGGAATGGGTGGAAATCATCGAGCCGCGCACCCGGGAGCGCATGTATGCCAACCTGCTGACAGGCGAGTGCGTTTGGGACGCCCCGGCGGGTGTGCAGATCAAGCGCAGTGTACAGGACCAGTGGTGGGAGCTTTTCGACTCCAAAACGTCCCGATTCTACTACTACAACGCTTCTACCCAGTGCACCGTCTGGCACCGCCCACACAGCTGTGACATCATCCCCCTCGCCAAACTACAGACCCTCAAGCAGAACACCAACACGGCTCCGCCCACCGCCACCACGACCAGTGCCTCCGCCGACAGCAGCCCCGCCCGCAGCGCCGTCAGCACCACGTCCTCGCAGGAGCAGGAGGAGAAGACGTCCACCGCCGAGGAGGGAGACAGGTGAGCGCATCCCAGATCTTAAAAGGAACGGTTCATCCAAAAATGATCATGAGCTGAAAATGTGCTCACCCTCAGGCCATCAAAGATGTAGATGAGTTTGTTTCTTCATCAGATTTGGAGAAATGTAGCATTGCATCAGTGTCTCACCAATGGATGCTCTGCAGTGAATGGGTGCCGTCAGAATGAGAGTCCAAACATCTGATAAAAACATCACAATAATCCACACCACTCCAGTCCATCAGTTAACATCTTGAGAAAACAAAAGCTGAAACAAACCCAGCATTTCGACGTTTTTAGCTCAAATAGGAGTCCATAATCCATAATAATGCTTCCTGCAGTGAAAAAGTGTTCTGGTCTGAATCAGGAGAGAAATCTGCACAGATCAAGCCGTGTTTACAAACCAAAACAGCTCTAAACATATATGTGGCTGGATTTTGATGTGAGAGACAACAGGAGATGCACTTTTTCACTGGAGGAAGCGTTATTATGCATTATGTACTCATATTTTTACCAGAAGCAACGGTTCAATGTTAAAATGTCTTAATGATGGATTTGTTTCTTACAAACACGCAGCTTTTGGCTTCTCAAAATGTTAATTGATGGACTGGAATGGTGTGGATTATTTGTGAATTATTGTGATGTTTTTATCAACTGTTTTGACTTTCATTTTAACGGCACCCATTATATACTGTACCCATATATACTCACTGGCCACTTTATTAGGTACACCTTGCTAGCACAGGGTTGGACCCACTTTTGCCTTCAGAACTGCCTTAATTCTTCGTGGCACAGATTCAACAAGGTGTTGGAAACATTCCTCAGAGATTTTGGTCCATATTGACATGATCATGCTGGAAGTAGCCATCAGAAGATGGGTACACTGTAGTCATAAAGGGATGGACATGGTCAGCAACAATACTCAGGTAGACTGTGGCATTTAAACGATGCTCAATTGGTACTAAGGGGCCCAAAGTGTGCCAAGAAAATATCCCCCACACCATTACACCACCACCACCAGCCTGAACCTTTGAGATAAAGCAGGATGGATCCATGCTTTCATGTTCTTTACACCAAATTCTGACCCTACCATCTGAATGTCGCAGCAGAAATCGAGACTCATCAGACCAGGCAATGTTTTTCCAATCTTCTTTTGTCCAATTTTGGTGAGCCTGTGTGAATTGTAGCCTCCGTTTCCTGTTCTTAGCTGACAGGAGCTGCACCCGGTGTGGTCTTCTGCTGCTGTAGCCCATCTGCTTCAGGGTTCGACGTGTTGTGCGTTCAGAGATGGTATTCTGCATACCTTGGTGGTAACGAGTGGTTATTTGAGTTACTGTTACCTTTCTATCATCTCTAACCAGTCTGCCAATTCTCCTCTGACCTCTGACATCAACAAGGCATTTTCATCCACACAACTACCGCTCACTGGATATTTTACGGCGGTGCTCGCCATGGCGGCACACATAATAAAATTGTATCGATACAGAGAAGATTAGCATGGCCCCTGCAAAAGGATGACACGCATGATGCGCTCTTGGGGAAGTCGTGGCCTAATGGTTAGAGAGTCGGACTAGTAATCCAAAGGTTGTGGGTTCGAGTCTCGGGCCGGCAGGAATTGTAGGTGGGGGGAGTGAATGTCCAGTGCTCTCTCCACCCTCAATACCACGACTGAGGTACCCTTGAGCAAGACACCGAACCCCCAACTGCTCCCCGGGCGCTGCAGCATAAATGCTGCCCACTGCTCCGGGTGTGTGTTCACGGTGTGTGTGTGTTCACTGCTGTGTGTGTGTGTGTTCACTGCTGTGTGTGTGCACGTTGGATGGGTTAAATGCAGAGCACGAATTCCGAGTATGGGTCACCATACTTGGCAGTATGTCACTTAACTTCTCTTTTTTGGACCATTCTCTATAAACACTAGAGTTTTTGAAATACTCAGACCAGCCCGTCTGGCACCAACAACCATTCCATGTTCAAAGTCACTTAAATCCCCTTTCTTCCCCATTCTGATGCTCGGTTTGAACTTCGAACTTTGAACTTTGATCTAGTTGCTGCCATGTGATTGGTTGATTAGCAATTTGTGTTACCAAGCAATTGAACAGGTGTACCTAATAAAGTGGCCGGTGAGTGTATATAGTTTAAGCAAAATACCAATAATAACCAGGGGGGGGAAAGTCTTCCATAATGCAGGACTTTTAACTATAAACAAGCCCGAAACACACAGGGACTCTTATTTTGAAATGTCTGTGTTTCGCTATTGCTGGGTCTGTTAGCTTAAAATGTGAGGTATTAATTGATACCTTTTATTTAATGAGATCACCACATCAGGCAGTATCACAATTCCTCTGTTTCCATCCCTAATTTTAAGACCTCTTCAATTGATAATTAAGACATTTGTTATAGCATTTATGATATCTAAGGCTTTTTAAGGAGCCTTTTTTATTCGCAGACATGCTCCTAAATACATTTTACTGTTCGCACACATCTATTTTTTTTTCTTAAACGCTAGTGAAATGCTCGCACTGTCAAGCCCTGGAGGAACTGACACGGAAAACATCCCAGAATCCCTTTTGATTTCACTCTGAGACCCAGACGACACCGGTGGAAGTCAGATTTCATTTAGTTTGACCGTCTGAGCGAGCTTCCCCGTCCCCGTCCAACAGTACATCCCTTACAGCCGGTCTTCAGACGCTCCTTAAGACGGACAGCTCTTGTTTTTATTTGTTTCATTAGATCATCGCTGTAAGTGGTTTTGAAAGCTCGACTGGACCAGAAATAAATAGCTTCCTGTTGAGACTTCAATAATATATGTGCACACTACAATACTATTCATGCTATTTTTGTAGTTTATAGTTTTCTTTTCTGAAAAAATGTGCCAAAATTGAGTTTTTGCTTAAAACAAGGAAATAAATCTGCTAATTGGGTCAGAAAAAGAATCTTGTTTTCCCTTTGAATTAAGTTTATTTTTATTACCTCATTAACAGATACTTTTTCTTGTTTTAAGCAAAAACTAAATTTTGGCACATTTTTTGGAAAAAAATATGTAATATTTTAAGTCTTATGTCTAAGTCTTTATTTAGGAATATTTATATATTTGTACTAGAAAACAAGACAAAAAATACTGATTCAGAATAGTTTTGTGTTTGTTTTTTTTGCATTAAATGCAATTTTCAGACTGTTGCACTGTTCCATGCATACAGAAAATCAACATACTGTACATAGAATACATACTGTATATTGCAAAAATAGCATAAATATAATTATAGTGTGTAAGAATTAAATTTTTTTAGGAATAACAGTATAACCTTTCCAGACAGACCTACCATGAGCTCTAAGGTTATTACACAATGCATTATGCTTCCATAAAAGCCACATATTGATTTGCATATAATTGCTGAAATCTTTCCGGAAACCCGAGAAAAATGGGCAGTCGGAAGACATTTGGTTGGTTAATGCCAGATGACTTGATGCTTAATAGTGAGAGATATGTACGATTTTGCATATGCATTAAAAAATTAATGGAATAAAAGGTATGATTGAAGAAAACAGGTATAGTGCTTCAAGCTGTTTTTTTGCATTTAATATTCCAACGGTGTCGCACTTAAATGGTTTCATCCCATGAGGAGCGCGGGGACAAGGAAGGGAGGGTCATGAAATGATTTTGTGTGACAGAGGAGGAGGAGGAGGCAGAGGGAATGAAAGAAGAGAGAAGCATAGAATGTGTAAATTGATTTGAAGGTCGGATATCCATGAATAATTAATATCCAGAGGAAAACACTGCTCACTTTGTAGTGGGTCTCTTGCTCGAGAGAGAGAGACGGAGAGAGAGATAAGTTTCTTGTGTTCAGAGTTTTAATCCGGCTACTAAAGAAGCGAACACACACACACACACACACACACTTGGCTGTGTAATCCAGTCTGATCATGGGGAGCCTTCAGAGGGCCGTGGTGGCCAAGTGCTGAATTGATTTTACACACTTCTTTTCTTGATGCTCAGAGGCCTTTTCTGTGCTCTTTAAACTCACAGAACTCTTAGATTTAGATCTTAAATTGCCCTTGAAAGGCTTGAAGGACTGAGATTTTAGTGGTGCTCAATTTGAAGTCAAGCATCACTTTTATTATTGCTATAGTTAGTGTTAGTGATTTGAACAAACCCAACATTTTCATCAAAGTACTCTACTCTTACTTATTTTCAACTGATATCATCACTCCCTCTTATTAAATCTCTCTTATTTTATCCTCATGGGAAAAAAAAACCACTCAGTCCTTTTTTCCTCATTGACTATTTGGTAATTCATCACATTTATGAAGTAAAATGGTTTGTGATCATTTCAGAACAAGACTTTGCAACATACACTCACCTAAAGGATTATTAGGAACACCTGTTCAATTTCTCATTAATGCAATTATCTAATCAACCAATCACATGGCAGTTGCTTCAATGCATTTAGGGGTGTGGTCCTGGTCAAGACAATCTCCTGAACTCCAAACTGAATGTCAGAATGGGAAAGAAAGGTGATTTAAGCAATTTTGAGCGTGGCATGGTTGTTGGTGCCAGACGGGCCGGTCTGAGTATTTCACAATCTGCTCAGTTACTGGGATTTTCACGCACAACCATTTCTAGGGTTTACAAAGAATGGTGTGAAAAGGGAAAAACATCCAGTATGCGGCAGTCCTGTGGGCGAAAATGCCTTGTTGATGCTAGAGGTCAGAGGAGAATGGGCCGACTGATTCAAGCTGATAGAAGAGCAACTTTGACTGAAATAACCACTCGTTACAACCGAGGTATGCAGCAAAGCATTTGTGAAGCCACAACACGCACAACCTTGAGGCGGATGGGCTACAACAGCAGAAGACCCCACCGGGTACCACTCATCTCCACTACAAATAGGAAAAAGAGGCTACAATTTGCACGAGCTCACCAAAATTGGACGGTTGAAGACTGGAAAAATGTTGCCTGGTCTGATGAGTCTCGATTTCTGTTGAGCCATTCAGATGGTAGAGTCAGAATTTGGCGTAAACAGAATGAGAACATGGATCCATCATGCCTTGTTACCACTGTGCAGGCTGGTGGTGGTGGTGTAATGGTGTGGGGGATGTTTTCTTGGCACACTTTAGGCCCCTTAGTGCCAATTGGGCATCGTTTAAATGCCACGGCCTACCTGAGCATTGTTTCTGACCATGTCCATCCCTTTATGACCACCATGTACCCATCCTCTGATGGCTACTTCCAGCAGGATAATGCACCATGTCACAAAGCTCGAATCATTTCAAATTGGTTTCTTGAACATGACAATGAGTTCACTGTACTAAAATGGCCCCCACAGTCACCAGATCTCAACCCAATAGAGCATCTTTGGGATGTGGTGGAACGGGAGCTTCGTGCCCTGGATGTGCATCCCACAAATCTCCATCAACTGCAAGATGTTATCCTATCAATATGGGCCAACATTTCTAAAGAATGCTTTCAGCACCTTGTTGAATCAATGCCACGTAGAATTAAGGCAGTTCTGAAGGCGAAAGGGGGTCAAACACAGTATTAGTATGGTGTTCCTAATAATCCTTTAGGTGAGTGTATGTAATAAACTTGACTTTTTGCACTGGAAAATTAGTTGAGATCTGAACGTTAAGAAATGTCTACAGAGCAAAAAAAGATGGCTTATTTTATTCAAAATAAATTGTTATATTTATATTATTTATATTATTTATATTTTTTACTTTGCATGATATGGCCCTTTTAATAAATATTTATTGACTACTACATTGTAAATAGTAAAATAAAATAAGATTAATATGTTTTATTAAAAATAAATCTTTGTATTTTTATTTAGTTTTTACTTTTAATGATATTTCCCTTTAATAAACAGTGAAGAAAATCTGATTTATTATTAAATAGTATTTATAGTCTTAACTAAAAAAAAAAAGTTTATATGTTCATTTATTGAATCTTTTTATTTTACTTTTCATTGTATAACTCCTTTAATAAAAATATATTTTCTTATATTTATTAAAATTATTTATTGTAACATTTGTTACAAATATATATATATTTATATATTTATTTATCTACTTTTTACTTATTTTCTTTCGTTCAGGTTCAGATGGGGCACAGGCACCAGAGAGCGGATGCTCATCAAAGTGTCGGATCGGGAACCCAGTTTTCTGACGCAAGGAAACGGATACTCCAATTCTTCCCCACGCTCCAGACATTCGTCCAGCAACGCTCCTTCTGACCCCGAAGCCACACCCCTTTCCCTGCCCGACCGCCCGGCAATGCAGTCTCCGTTCCTGAAGAGAACAGACTTGGGCGGAACTCAGCGGCGCTGCTCGGGCGATTCCCAGCCATCGTCCCCCCGCTATGCTTACGAGCCTCCTTTGTACGAGGAACCACCCTCGGAATACCAGTCCCCACCTATTTATGAGGAACCGCCCACTGACATGCACTGCGACCAGGCCTTTTTTGGCTCCGACAGGTCTCCGGCACGAAAACTTTATCACTCTCCCAAGCAAAGCCCGTCTCCTTACGGTCAACTGGTGTTGACGAGACAGCGGAGTTCCACACCCGAAAAGACGCACAATCAGGGTGATCGAGACTATAGCTCGAGTGGGCGGGACTACAGCTCTGCAGGGCGGGACTACAGCTCCAGTGGGCGGGATTATAGCTCGGGCATGAGGGACTACAGCTCCGGTGGGCGGGATTATAACTCTAGTGGGCGGGAGTATAGTGCCGCTGGGCGGGAATATGTAAAGCAGCTAGTTTATGTTGAGCAGTCCGGCTCCTCCCCTCGATTTAGGACGACAGAGCGTATGCTGAACTATGGGACAACCAGTTCGAATAGCTTGTCAGCTGGATTTTCTTACGGCGGCTCCTTTACGCTACAGCATAGTCACGATCTCAACGGTGGCAATCGGAAACGTAAGAACCGGAAGCCGTCTTTGCCGGGAGGAGAGGGCGATGGCATGGGGTCCGGTCTAGGGGCGATGATCACCCAAGCTCGGTTGGCATGGGAGGCTCAGCAGATGTTACATCAGCGAGGGGGCATGTCTTCCGACCAGGGAGCGAAAGACGGGTATGAAAGCGACGGGGCAATGCCCTTGCCGCTGCCTGGCCCAGTGGTGCGGGCGTTCAGTGAAGACGAGGCTCTTGCTCAACAGGAAAGCCACTGGAAGCGCGCCACCCTGGACAGACTGGCATTTCCTCAGACACTGCTAGAAAAGAGTCTGTCGGTGCAAACCAACCTGGCATCACCTGAACCTTACCTCCATCCCTCGCAGGTAATGCACAACGACATGCGCGTTGCATCAGAAACTCAAAACATTGCTGAGATTCCCATATTTATGTCACTGCAGTGGATGGGAGGCAATTACCAAATTATTGCAATACCTTTTTAGTACGAGTGTATTTAGAGTGTTGCTATACAGTTTATAGCAACACTCTAAATACAGTCGTACTAAAAATGATGAAATACTGGATTGTTTACCTTCATGTCATGTGACCATTAACCAACATCAGAGAACTATGAACATGAGATTCAAATATGAACTTTAAATCTCAGGGGTGTTTCAAGCTCAAAGGGGTTCAAATGGAAACATAAAACATTGAGAATCACTGTTGATTAGAGTGGAATAGAATATTATGAATGTAAGATACAATCAAAAACCAAAGGAATGCACTTAAACTGAGGCTTCATTAGACATTAGAGACTGTTTCATTCAGTTTTCATGTCAGTTTCAGCGGCGCGGTAGAAACTGTTTTCAGACACATTGGCGCTGAGGTCGTGAATGAGCTGGAATCCTCTGATGAGCTGAACTCTGAGCTCTTTCAGCCCAATATAATGAGCGTTTAACTGTCCTGAATCAGGCCTGACCCGCTGCTTAAGCAATGCCAGTGAGGTTAATTGGGCCGGTTGACCCTCTGACGCCTGTTTCCCAACCACTGATATCTTTGTTCTTGAGATACCGGGCTGAGCAGAGCTAAACTGTGTGAGAGTTTCCTTGGAATTGTTTTTTAGGTTTTTTCTGCTCTATTTGCTGATAGTAATGGAGGCAGACAGCAGCTTCAGCAGGAACAGGTACGGAAACCTCCCATAGCACCCCAGCAACTGCATAGCAACACTCAAAAAACCTCTTAGAACACCCTAGCAACTTCATAGCAACACTCAAAAAACCTCTTAGAACACCCTAGCAACTGCATGGCGATGCTATAAAAACCTCTTAGAACACCCTAGCAACTGCATGGCGATGCTCTAAAAAACACCCAGTACGTCCTAACAATTGCATAGCAACACTCTGAAAATCTCTTAGAACACCCTAGCAACTGCATAGTGATGCTCTAAAAACACCCTGTACTGCCTAGCAACTGTCTAAAAACCTGTCAGAATCCCCAAGCAACTGCGTAGCAACACTCTAAAGAGCACCCTAGCAACTGCATAGCGATGCTCTAAAAAACACCCAATACGGCCTAGCAACACTCTACAAACCTGCCAGAATCCCCTAGCAACTGCATAGCAACACTCTAAAAACCTGTCAGAATCCCCAACAACTGCATAGCAACGCTCTAAAAACCTGTCAGAATCTCCTAGCAACTGCATAGCAACACTCAAAAAACCTCTTAGAACACCCTAGCAACTGCATAGCAACACTCTAAAGAGCACCCTAGCAACTGCATAGCGATGCTCTAAAAAACACCCAATACGGCCTAGCAACACTCTACAAACCTGCCAGAATCCCCTAGCAACTGCATAGCAACACTCTAAAAACCTGTCAGAATCCCCAACAACTGCATAGCAACGCTCTAAAAACCTGTCAGAATCTCCTAGCAACTGCATAGCGATGCTCTAAAAAACACCCAGTACGGCCTTGCAACTGCATTGCAACACTCTGCAAACCTCTAACTGCATAGCAACACTCTTAAGAACACCCTAGCAACTGCATAGTGACGCTCTAAAAACACCCTGTACTGCCTAGCAACTCTCTAAAAACCTGTCAGAATCCCCTAGCAACTGCATAGCGATGCTCTAAAAACCTGTGAGAATCCCCAAGCAACTGCATAGCAACGCTCTAAAAACCTGTCAGAATCCCCTAGCAACTGCATAGCAACACTCTGCAAACCTCTAACTGCATAGCAACACTCTTAAGAACACCCTAGCAACTGCATAGTGACGCTCTAAAAACACCCTGTACTGCCTAGCAACTCTCTAAAAACCTGTCAGAATCCCCTAGCAACTGCATGGCGATGCTCTAAAAAAACACCCAGTACGTCCTAGCAACTGCATAGCAACACTCTAACCCCCCCAAGGCCAGAATGCCCAAGCAACTGCAACTGCAGACACTTCAGGGCCAGTTTGTTGGTGTTTGTGATGTCTCTCCAGTCGCAGTGTTTTCTGGGAGGTTTCAGTGTGTTTGTCCAGCAGATCACACACACACACACATACAGAGGCACACCCTGCTGTTCCACATCAATATTTCAGCGTGTGCAGTTTGAAGAGTGCTCACGCTTATGTAAGGCATCACACTCCCATCATCACCAATACCCACGACTGACATCATCACATTCCACACCTAACATCAAAACCATATTTTGCATAAAGAAATTCAAGCTTGTTTTAGGACTGTTAAATGATTAGCTCAGTTCCAGAATGAAAATTTCCTGATAATTTACTCACCCCCATGTCATCTTTCTTCAGTCGCAAAGAAATTAAGGTATTTGAGAAAAACATTCCAGGATGTTTCTCCATATAGTGGACTTCAATGGGGATCAAGGTGTTGAAGCAGTTTCAGTGCAGCTTCAAAGGGCTCCACATGATCCCAGCCGAGGAATAAGGGTCTTATATAGCCAGACCATCTGTCATTTTCTAAAAAAGAAATAAAAAATGTATACACTTTAACCACAATTGCTCATCTTGCGCTAGTTCTGTGATGCGCAGTGTTGTAATACATGTAATACATTATATATTACTAGTTTTACTCTTTTGAAAGTAATTAGTTACATTACAATATTACTGTCTCTGAATTGTAATGTTTCACTAGTTTTGAGTTACTTTCACCAAAATATCCACAGAAATTTGACTAGGCATTCTAAAATGTAGTTGATTGCTGCTCAATGTGGTAGAAAAATGATAAAATCATATTTAGATAACGGTATGTAACGGTAACGAACAAAAGCACAAACCGCATTATTACATTCAGAAATAATACCTGTAATAAAAGCGGAATGTTATAATGTAGAAACAATTAGGCCTAACACAATAGCTAGCCTTGAACGGTATTGGAACACAAGAATTAAAAATATAATTTGCTGAACAACCCAAAACAAATTAATTTAAAGCGAGACTGAAAGCAAACGCTGTTGTTCTCATGCAGACTACCCCTCTCATTCGGCACGAATCCAATTAAATGTTTCCATATTTGTTATGTATCTGAATGCTAAACTATTATTTATTATGTTTACCAGGCTTTGTACTTAACACGCTTTCTGCACACAAAAAAAAATCATCTTCACATGAGCAAATTTGTGCTTGGCACGGATTGTACGACGGAATATTTAAATTAACCATTGTAGCTATATGTTTGCTTGACTATATCTTATTCTGATAATGAACAGGCTGCAAAAATACTAATTTTTTGGTCATACAGATTATTCGAAACTGCAATGAGTTTAGTGTTATTTAACTTTTTAATCAAAGTACGCTATTCTTTGAACAATGTCTGGAACGACACATTTTACTCAGATTTTCAGAGAGAAATGCACAGTACAACATTTGCTGCCTTCGTTCTTAAATAAGGGCCACCAGTTTTTTCTCAGAATGATTTACTGCTCTAATTAAACTCCACACTGCTATTATTTTGAACACACCCTTTTTAATTAATGATTCAATTACACAGAATCAACAGCATGCATGTCATGACTGTTGGTTTTCTTTTACTCTTCCACACCTACTAGTAAAATATTTGCCACGTAGAAATATAATTTCTACCAATAACAGTGATTGATCTGGCTAGTGATGTTGGACTGCTATTATTTTGAAAACAACTGTATTTCTGTCATCTCGGTTTTCTGATTTTACTTTTTTTCACTTAATAGGATATTACTACTTTTATTTATTAATTAGTAGTAAATCAAGTGTAAGAAATTACGTTTAATTTGTTTCATTATGCACTATTTTGTCCTATTATGCACTATATAGTAAGCCATACTGTCACAACTCACACTCAGGAACAGGGAAACGCGGCAGCGTGGAACTTCTTTCAAACTCAGAAATCGCTGGAGACATAGAATACACACTGAATGACGATACCACATGAAGACAATCAGACCAGACACAGACACAGGGAAACACAGGGCTTAAAAAGGGCAGACTAAACTAGATAATTAACAACACAGGGCTGGGGACTAATTCACTGATGAAGACATGAAACGAGGACCGGGACGGGAAGACCCATATAGGGCATGGAAACACAGGGAGCACGTGGAAACACAAGACACAGGGAAACAAAGTCTGACACATATGTTTTTACATTAATATCTCTATGTATTTATTTAGACAATGGGATCACTCGGGGTCCTAAGCGGACCCGATTTCGAGGGGGGACTCGATTTCTCATGACACCGGTTCAAAAATGGTTGCTTGGACATTTTAGGAGCTTTTTAGAGCGTTGCTATGCAGTTGCTAAGGTTGTTCTGAGTATGTTTCAGAATGTTGCTATGCAGTTTCTGGGGCGTTTTAGGAGGTTTTTAGAGTGTTGCTATGCAGTTGCTAAGGTTGTTCTGAGTATGTTTCAGAATGTTGCTATGCAGTTTCTGGGGCGTTTTAGGAGGTTTTTAGAGCGTTGCTATGCAGTTGCTAAGGTTGTTCTGAGTATGTTTCAGAATGTTGCTATGCAGTTTCTGGGGCGTTTCTGGGGCGTTTTAGGAGGTTTTTAGAGCGTTGCTATGCAGTTGCTAAGGTTGTTCTGAGTATTCTTTAGAATGTTGCTATGCAGTTTCTGGGGCGTTTTAGGAGGTTTTTAGAGCGTTGCTATGCAGTTGCTAAGGTTGTTCTGAGTATGTTTCAGAATGTTGCTATGCAGTTTCTGGGGCGTTTTAGGAGGTTTTTAGAGCGTTGCTATGCAGTTGCTAAGGTTGTTCTGAGTATGCTTTAGAATGTTGCTATGCAGTTTCTGGGGCGTTTTAGGAGGTTTTTAGAGCGTTGCTATGCAGTTGCTAAGGTTGTTCTGAGTATGCTTTAGAATGTTGCTATGCAGTTTCTGGGGCGTTTTAGGAGGTTTTTAGAGCGTTGCTATGCAGTTGCTAAGGTTGTTCTGAGTATGTTTCAGAATGTTGCTATGCAGTTTCTGGGGCGTTTTAGGAGGTTTTTAGAGCGTTGCTATGCAGTTGCTAAGGTTGTTCTGAGTATGCTTTAGAATGTTGCTATGCAGTTTCTGGGGCGTTTTAGGAGGTTTTTAGAGTGTTGCTATGCAGTTGCTAAGGTTGTTCTGAGTATGTTTTAGAATGTTGCTATGCAGTTTCTGGGGCGTTTTAGGAGGTTTTTAGAGCGTTGCTATGCAGTTGCTAAGGTTGTTCTGAGTATGTTTTAGAATGTTGCTATGCAGTTACTGGGGCGTTCTGGGATGATTTCAAAGTTCTCAGTAACTCACATAATTGAAGGATTCATTGGTGTCTGGAGCTCAAACATTGAATGAGCGAATGCACACACACACACACACACACACACACACTTAAGTCACAGTGTTTCAGATGTTCGTTATGATGCCCAGCAGACTGTATTGAACTGTACTTCTGGAGCCAAGAAAATGAAGTCATTCAGGAACAAGCAAGGACAGACTGTCCCTCAAGTCTCATGGTCTTTACGCACGGCTGAAGTTAAACACCTTCCATGAAGCACTCCACAAACATCAGAGCTCAGCCTCCTCAAAACCTTTATGACATGCTGAGTTACAGTCAATCAGTTTGTTTGCTCAGTTCATGTGAATAAATTATTCACATAGCAGTTGAACGATTCACTGTTAAAATAAATGATTCATTGATAATTCCTGCATCATCTTTTTTCTTTTATCTTTTTTGGAAGCAAAATGTTTTTCACTGCAAAAATAAAATCTTAATCAGTATTTTTTGCATCTTTCAAACAAGATGCATTTACTCAAAGCAAATTATACATTTTTGGGGATATTATTATTATTATTATTACTATTATTATTATTACAACATTCCTGTTGTTGTTTTTTTTAAACGTATTTTTCTTACCCCAACTGAATTTTATTTTCTCTTTTTTTATTTTCTCTTTTTTTATTATTCTTTTATTTCATTTTGATCTATACTTTTAATATTTACGTTTAAAACAACAACAAAAAAAACAACATGATCTTTGTTTTTGTTTCATTTTTTCACACAAAAAAAAAATCTGTATTTTTTGCATCTAAAATCAAACAAGATGCATTTACGCAAAACAAATTATTAATTCCTTTTTTACTGAATTATTTGGAATTTATTATTATTATTATTTCTTATTTTTTTTATTTACCTCAACAGCAATTTGTTTTCTTTTCTCATTTTAATCATAAACCTTACTATTGATTTTTTATTTATTTTTTATTGATATTTTGTTATATTTATGCTTATTGCAAGAGGCAATTTAAAATAATGTTTGTCAGTTAAAAATAAACGGCATCATCCAGTAGATAAATATTTATATTTTTCCCCGTCTTCAGAAATTGTACAGATTTTCTCAGGTCCATGTTATTAATATTTTGTGTGTTTTTTGTGTTGTTTTGTTACATGTACCTGTGTGTTTAACTTTGCATGATGCGTTTCGTAACGGCTGATGTTACTGAGGCCACGAGAGGAAAGCACTTGAATCATGTGGAACTGTATAATTGTATAATAATCGCCTGAAGGAGGTATTTCTGCAGTCCTGCTGCTGTTGTTATTCTCATAATTTTGGGGCTTGACTCATTTCCTCTCGGTCTCCTCTTGACCCGCTCCTGCGGCTGAGATGGCTTTAATATCTGTGCTTCCTCTCAACACACAATGTTTTCTTTCTTTCAGTCGGAGGATCTCGGAGCATGTTCTCAGTTCGAGGCCAGTCGTAACGCTCGCAACATGATGCCCAGCGCGAGCTGCTGCGTTTTCCCAGAGTTCACGCTCCGCAAACCATCTTCCGAGACGGACATCGAGAACTGGGCATCCAAACACTTCAACAAGCACACGCAGGTACACCAAAACACCCTTTAAACCCTACGAACCTACTGTTTCTTATCTGATTTGTTAATATCTAAGGCCTCAATCATCATTGGATTGCATTGCATTATATGTTTTGATCATCTTTCTAAGACACAGATTGGAGAATATAGAGATATAGAGTTACAACTGATATTTATTTAATTTTATCTGCTTTACTGTTATGGATCTCATTGATTTACATTACAAGCTAAAAATGAACAAAAACTGTATGAACATTTAAAAAATATAAAATTAAAAACTATTTTAAAATATTAATAAAAATTAATGAACCAGAACAAAATTACTAAAATTACATTGGAAAATATAATAATAAAAACTAACTTAAAATATGAATAAAACTAAATAATTTAAAAAATCACACAAACACACAACAAACACTAAAACTGACATGGAAAATAGATTTTTTTTTCACAATGTTTTTTAATTTTTTTTAGATATTTATAAAATATTTTTATATTTCATATGTGAGGCTCTACAGGGTTGAAATGTGATACTAGAAAAGTAATCTTGGTTAAACTAGAAGCTTAAAAAATAGTTTAATTACTTGAAATGGAATAAATAATATAATAAATTAAAAATATATATTTATTTTTAATTAGTTGCCAAGGCAATTTTTTTATTTTTTTTTAGTTTTAGTACTAAAAAAAACTGTATAAACATATAAAAAAACTTAATGAAAATTAGAAAAACAGTACAAAATTACTAAAATTAAAATGAAAAATGTAAGTATAAATACTAATTCAAAATGTTGATAAAAACTAATAAAATTTGCAAAAGCACACAAAATTACCACAGCTAAAATTAAAATGTAAAATATAAAAATAAATGCTTATTAAAAACTAATAAACACAAAATAAGATTACTAAATCTAAAATTCAAATTTTAAAATTCATTAAATATTGAAAAAAAGTACAAAAACACAACAAAATTAAAAATATAAAAATAAGTCTGAAATAAAATGTAAAAATATATAAAAACAAAATTACTAATAATAAAATTGAAATGGAAAATATACAAATAAAATGAATTAAAAATGGCAACAAAATTGCTCCTGTCTTCCAGGGTCTGTTCAGGAGGAAAGTGTCCATCGCCAACATGCTGGCGTGGAGCAGCGAGCCCATCAAGAAGCCCATGATCATGACGACGGACCGGACGGTGAAGCGCGAGGCCGTGGAGCTCTTCAAGCTCATCCAGACCTACATGGGCGACCGGCGGGGCAGAGGCGAGCCGCTGGCCGTGGCTCTGGAGGTGGCAGTGAGGGGCTGGAGCTGCCAGGGCCTGCGGGATGAGCTCTACATCCAGCTGTGCCGACAGACCACCGAGAACTTCCGCTACGACAGTCTCCAGAGAGGCTGGGAGCTCATGGCCATCTGTCTGGCCTTCTTCCCCCCGACGCCTCGCTTCCACAACTACCTGGAGGGCTACATCTACAGACACATGGACCCGCTCAACGACACTAAGGGTATGCACAAATCCTGCCAAACAACCATGCATTTCCTGCTGGAACAGGAATTCGGGATCATCTTTATTTAAAAAGCCAAGCTCTTACACAATGATGCAGGAAATACTAATTTTCACTCAGAAATTGCTAGTAAATTTAACAAATAACAACAAGGAAACCATACTTAATAGCTTATAATCTGGACAGAAGCCACTATCCAAATAAATCAATTCCTGCAATTCCAGTCAAGTTATAGACATTGTGCTTGGATGTGCAGTAAACATACGAATCTTATTTTAGTATCACTGACTGATTTTTGTTAATATTTTGAATCGGATTAATTATTTTTATTTTCTGTTTTCATTTTGAGTTAAAGTTTTAGCAATTTTTGTGTGCTTTTTTCATTTTTATTAGGTCTTGTTTTTTTTATGTCTCTTTATTATATTAAATAATAAAAAATATGAAATATAATAATATAAAATTGTAAAATATATAAATTATATTAAATATATTGAATTGTTAAATAATTTTTAAGTTTACAAAATTTTCATTTTAAAGGATTTAGTCATATTTAGGAAGTTAGTTTAGTAATGTTTTATTTTGAATATTTTATAATATGATTTTAAAGTATTTAAACGTGAATGTTATTTTAGTATCACTGGCATACTATATAATGTAATTTTAATTAATTAATTCAAGTTTATATTTTGGATTTGATTTCATTTTTAATTTTTAGATACATTTAATTGAGAAGCTAATTATATATACATAAATATATTTATATATTGTGTTTGTTTTTTCAATAGTTTTAAGCATAAATTCAATATTTTTTTTTTTTAGAAAAAATATTTATAATGCTGCTGTTCAGTAATGTTTTTAACTCAGAACGTTTCTTTGCTTAACTCAGAAAATATTTGATCTAAAATATAAGTATTCCAGTGATATTAGCAATGATAAAACACACAACAGGATGTGAAGCCACAGTAGATAAATAGTGTGCAAATTTGCTAAATTTTTCAATGCTTAGCAAGAATAGAATTAGTAAGGAATGCAAAGTCAAAACTGTTTTTAAATGAATATTAAGTTTACATATTTTGCTTCATGCAACATGCAAACTGTTAAAGCACGCAGCAAAGTGAAATTAAGACACCGTTTTATGCTGTACGCTCCACACTGACCCGGCAGTTATTATTAGGCTCTTAAGATGCTGAATATCTGAAGCTGAATGTGTGTTATATTTGACGTCTGCTTGTGTTTCTGTGTTGCAGGAGTGGCGATTAGCAGCTATGCAAAATACTGTTACCGTAAACTACAGAAATCTGCGCTCACCGGAGCCAAGAAGGTGCGTGACTTCACTCTCTCAGAGCGCAAACTCTAACAGCATGGCACAGGAATTACTCTGAAACTGTTTTCACTCAGAAACTGTTAGTAGTTTTCACAAATAATGACAAAGAAACAGCATATAACACATTGAATTAAAAATGTATATTATTTTAAGACTTTAAAATATTAGCTATATTTGTATTTATAATTCATTTATAATAAGAATTTAAAACATTTAAAATGAACACAGTCCGTGAAAATGGAAATATTAGCTGTATTATTATTTTATTTTTTTATTGTAGAATATTATTTTATAATTTAATAAAAAAAAAAAAAAAATTTAAATATACTTAATCAGTGACATTTATTATTTTATAACTTATATGAATTTAAAATATTTAAATTTAGTGAAGATGCGATTGTAATGTAATCAGTATAGTTTTATTATTTTGAAAATATTATTTTATTGTAAAAGATTATTGTAAAACTTAGATGAATGTAATATATTTAAAACATTTAAAATGTATACGGTCCGTGAAAATGTAAATAATTCAGTATAATTTTATTATTTTGATGATATTATTTTCTAACTTATAAGTGAATTCAAAATATTTCAAATGTATTATCTTATTATTTTTATTATATTATTATTTATTATTATTATTTGAAAGCTT
Organism: Barbus barbus; assembly: GCF_936440315.1. NCBI lineage: Eukaryota > Metazoa > Chordata > Actinopteri > Cypriniformes > Cyprinidae > Barbus > Barbus barbus. Next base: position 30,595,293 of record NC_136742.1, read on the forward strand.
ATAATGTGAATTTAAAACATTTAAAATTGTATGGAATCTAACACATTGAATTAAATGTGAAAATAGACAGGAATTTTGAAAAATATTTGAGTTTTTCCATTGAATGAATGGTTCAGTGTTTGCCGAGCGTCTGGCGTCTGTTTGTGCTCTAATGCGCTGCGTGTGTTAATTGGCTGTGAAGTGTCGTGGGGGTCTGGTTTGTCCTGCTATTTAACAGTTTTAATTAACATTCAGTTTCCGGAATTCGCCTGTTGCCCTGGAGACGTCGCCGTGACGACGGACGTGTATTTCAGACAGTCGCGTGGTGATTTGTGCTCTGACAGCACTGATGCATGATGGGTGTCATCGCACACGCGTGACGGGATGATCCCGGAGTGAAGCACATACATGAGTTTGGTGTGAACGCTTGTGAAGGCAGTGTCCTGTGGAGATTCCAGTCAATTTGTGTGTAAATGTGTGTTTGTGCCAGACGCTCAGCAGGGTAACGCTTCAAAACACGGCTCTGCTCCAAAACCCTAGTGTGCTGCCTACATAGGCATCATTCAAAGTATCATGCACACATGCATAAAAGGTAAAAAGGCAGGGATCCAAGTATGGAAAAGTGTGGACTATTAAGACTATTGCCCAATATTGGTTTCTAAAATCAAAAATTGAGGTTTTCTTAAAATAAATAAATAAGATTTTTTTTTTCAAGCATTCTTCAAGTATTTTCTATTTATTGGCTGCACATCCATGATGAGAATCTCCCGTTCCACCACATCCCAAAGGTGCTCTATTGGATTGAGATCTGGTGACTGTGGAGGTCATTTGAGTAAAGTGAACTCATTGTCATGTTCAAGAAACCAGTCTGAGATGATTTGAGCTTTGGTGCATTATCCTGCTGGAAATAGCCATCAGAAGATGAGTACACTGTAGTCATAAAGGGATGGACATGGTCAGCAACAATACTCAGGTAGGCTGTGGCGTTTAAACGGTGGTGTTAGACTCATCAGACCAGGCAACGTTTTTCCAATCTTCTTTTGTCCAATTTTGGTGAGCCTGTGTGAATTGTAGCCTCCGTTTCCTGTTCTTAGCTGACAGGAGCGGCACCCGGTGTGGTCTTCTGCTGCTGAAGCCCATCTGCTTCAGGGTTCGACGTGTTGTGCGTTCAGAGATGGTATTCTGCATACCTTGTTTGTAACGAGTGGTTATTTGAGTTACTGTTGCCTTTCTATCATCTCTAACCAGTCTGCCCATTCTCCTCTGACCTCTGACATCAACAAGGCATTTTCGTGACACAACTGCCGCTCACTGGATATTTTCTCTTTTTCGGACCATTCTCTGTAAACCCTAGAGATGGTTGTGCGTGAAAATCCCAGTAGATCAGCAGTGTTTGAAATACTCAGACCAGCCCGTCTGGCACCAACAACCATTCCACGTTCAAAGTCACTTAAATCCCCTTTCTTCCCCGTTCTGATGCTCGGTTTGAACTTCAGCAAGTCGTCTTCACCACATCTATTGCTGCCATGTGATTGGCTGATTAGCAATCTGTGTTACCAAGCAATTGAACAGGTGTACCTAATAAAGTGGCCGGTGAGTGTATACAATATATATAGGGGAAGTCGTGGCCTAATGGTTAGAGAGTTAGACTCGTAATCCAAAGGTTGTGGGTTCGAGTCTCGGGCCGGCAGGGATTGTAGGTGGGGGGAGTGAATGTCCAGCACTCTCTCCACCCTCAATACCACGACTGAGGTGCCCTTGAGCAAGGCACCGAACCCCCAACTGCTCCCCGGGCGCCGCAACATAAATGGCTGCCCACTGCTCCGGGTGTGTGTTCACGGTGTGTGTGTGTGTTCACTGCTGTGTGTGTGTGTGTGTTCACTGCTGTGTGTGTGTGCACGTTGGATGGGTTAAATGCAGAGCACGAATTCCGAGTATGGGTCACTATACTTGGCCGTATGTCACGTCACTTGACCTTTTTTTTTTTTCACTTATATATATATATATATATATATATATATATATATATATATGAATGTAATCAGTATTTTTATTATTTGAATTTGAATAAATAAATTAAAAAATATTTTAAATGTGCATGTAATCAGTATTAATTTATTATTTTGACAGTATTGTTTTAAAACTTATACATTTAAAATAATATTTTCCTAATAAATGTAATCAATGACAGTATTATTTTCAAACGTATAATATTAATTAAAAATATTTATAATGAACACAATCAGTACAAATGTTAATGTAATAAGAATTATTTTGCCAATATTATTTTAAAACAGTGGTTTCTGATCAGTGACAAATGACAATATTATTTTCTAATTTATATGTGTTTAAAATAATATTTTCTAAATAAATGTAATCAGTGATGATATTATTTTCAAATATATTTAATATGTATGCAACCAGTGAAAATTTGAATGCAACGAGTATTATTTTATTATTATTTTGCCAACATTACTTTAAGACAAATCTACACAGTTTGTGAAAGAGAACAAATGTAATCCTTTATTTTAGCTCTGCAATTTTAATAAGATTGCCACACATAGAGGTTCATTGTTCATTGATTGGTATGAGCTAAACATTTGGCAGCATAATAACATACATATGTAGATATATCTGGAGAAGTCTCATTCTGAAATGGATAGTGTGTAGGAGCTCGTCTGCAGAATCCCAGCATGCACTGCGATGATTTTAGCTCTGAATTGTTTTCTGCTATGTGTGTCTGCAGGGTTTGAACAAGCCCTCGATCGAGGAGATCGCTCACGCTCGTAACGCCATCTTTTGGCCCTCCATGTTCGGCTCGTCTCTGGAGGAAGTGATGGTGATGCAGAAGGACCGTTATCCTGACCGGCAGCTGCCGTGGGTTCAGACGCGCCTCTCAGAGGAAGTGCTGAGCCTGAACGGAGACCAGACCGAGGGCATCTTCAGGTAACACATCAGCCTTCATCAAACATTTCACATATATATATATGTGTGTGTGTGTGTGTGTGTGTGTGTGTGTGTGTGTGTGTGTGTGTGTGTGTGTGTGTGTGTGTGTGTGTGAGTGTGAGTGTGAGTGTGAGTGTGAGTGTGTGTGTGTGTGTGTGTGAGTGTGAGTGTGTGTGCACCTGGTATTCATCACGTCCTGGGGACCAAATGTCCCCACAAGGATAGTAATACCAGTAAATCTTAATCTTGTGGGGACATTTTTTGGTCCCCATGAGGAAACAAGCTTATAAATCATACAGCATAAAGTTTTTTGAAAATCTAAAAATGCAGCATGTTTCCTGTGAGGGCTAAGTTTAGGTGTAGGGTTGGTGTAGGGCAATAGCACATACAGATTGTACAGTATAAAAACCATTACGCCTATGGGATGTCCCCATAAAACATGGAAACCCAACATGTGTGTGTGAGTGTGTGTGTGTGTGTGTGTGAGTGTGAGTGTGTGTGAGTGTGTGTGTGAGTATATATATTTCTTTTTTTATATTATTTTACTTTATTTGATCACCTTATTAAGTAATAAAAAAAGGAGTAAACATTTAGTTAAAACATATCAAGGCACACACAAGAAAAGTATTATTATTAATATTCAGTAATATGCAGTTTCCACAAAAATAATAAATTACGCTTATTATAGCATATAATAATAAATCAGTATATTAGAATGATTTCTGAAGATCATGTGAGACTGGAGTAATGATGCTGAAAATACAGCTTTGATCACAGAAATAAATGACACTTTAACATAGAAAATAGCGATTTTAAATTGTAATATTTCACAATCTTACTGTATTTTCATCAAATAAATGCAGCCTTGGTGAGCAGAAGAGACTCACAAACATTAAAAAAATCTTACTGACCCCAAACTTCTGAACATTATTATATGTTTCTAAAGTATTTAAGTAAATAAAAAATGCCACACTGAGACTATTGTGAATATTGTTGAATGATGCAAACGAATAGTAGAATCAGAGTTTTGAACTGATTCATTCAAACAGACTGAACTGATTCACTGAAATGAATCAAACTCTAAATGTTTTTACTGCTAAAGTTTAAATCAGAGAAGCTAGAAAACATCTCCTAATGCTCTCATACTTGTGAAAATAATGTAATGACACACTATGACATTTAATTACCAAATTAAATATGCATTAAAATGACTGCAGTGTTCATGGTCATTTTAAATATCCTGTGAATTTTCAGCCCTAATTAACCCGCATTAACCCGAGAGAATTAGCACTCGCAGGTCATTCACCCTGCAGCAGCTCATAATGAGAGCACCTAAAATCAGTCCATCCTTCAGTGTTTTGGTTTGGACTAAACTTTGGCATCAGTTTTTACTTTGGCTCATCTCATCGGCTTGTAACGATGAAGGTGGAGTGTGTGTGTGTATGTGTATATACATATATATATAGTCAGATGAAAACAATATATTAATCAATATAAATTGAGATATCTCTGTCTGTATTAAAGAAAGCTATGTTTATTAATGCTGAAGTCTGTCGTGTGTTTGCGTGTCTCAGGGTTCCTGGAGACATCGATGAAGTAAACGCTCTGAAACTACAGGTGGACCAGTGGAAGGTGCCCACCGGCCTGGAGGACCCACATATTCCAGGTATCCCACAATCCTTTAGTCTGATGCATGTATAAACAAGTGCCCAAATAGTTAACATGGTTACGTGGTTTCAAAACTCCATTAGAAATAGATTGCCATCTGAGCACCTTTGGTACACTGTGTTCAGCATGCTATAATTTGTGATGCACTAATTCTGTTCTGGTTTACTAGACTCAAAAATTAATGCTGGATTTACTTTGAAACAATTCAGAACTTGCAAGTAAATTTCACAAATAATTACAAAGAAATGGCAAGTAACACAACGCACTCTGATCATGTAAAATATTATTTACAGTGTATGTAGTAAAAATGGCATATTTCTATGAATCAGACGGCTGAGAAATGAGCGTTCTCTGACTGGATTGGCAGATTATTTTTGCTGGTTGCTTTGAGCGGTTGTTCATGATGCATTATTGATGAAGCTTATATTTGTAGCTGTTTATACAGTCAGACAGCAGTGGAACAAGCAAGAGCTAAATGTTTCAAAACATTTCACTGAATTATTCAATTAAACGTTACATCAGTGAAACATTTAAAAGTGTTCTTAAGATCATTGCTAAAATAAAAATTAATGCATATTTTAATGAAAAACACGTTATTAAATATTTAAAAAAAATGTGTTAAATGAAATAATGCTGAAATATGATCAAATATAAATATTAGATGAAAAACGTAAACCTCTTTCATTCAGTTGCCAAAGGCAAATTCTAAAATAAAATAAATTATGGAAAAATTCTACAATAAAATAAAAAAAATATAGAAATGTTTCCAAAGCAACATTTCTAAAATAGGTTTTGTTTATGCAAAATGTTATTTCTTATTTCTAGCTTCTGATTTTGTGGTGAAATGTGGCAAAATGTTGAAATAAAGCTGAAATAAAATAAAATATAAATATTAGATGAAAAATTAATTTCAGTTAGCTGCCAAGGCAACATTATTTAAATGATATTTATATTATTCTAAAGTTAATACATTTTTTTAAATAAAATAAATTAAAACTAAAACTGAACTAAATCTAAACTAAACCTAAATAGTAATATTTATAATGAAAAACAATAAAAATGTATAAAAATGGCAAAAGTAACTCAAAAAATTATTTTAAATAATTAATGAAGACTATAATAGTGCATAAATAATACTAAAATAAGCGTGTCCGGTAGAGTAATGCTGTCTCACGCACTCCCACACACAAACACACACACACACACAGAAACACACACCTGTAGCCCAGGGCGTTCTGCAATGCTCCATTTCTCTCTGAATATAAATAGCTCAAACCCACACACGGTGGGAGGATCAACAACTCTTACAGGCCTTTTCCTCTCTCAGTGCTTTCTGCTACAGCAGTACAGCAGGATCCAACGCATGAGAGAGACCACAGTCATAATCAATTAGATGCTTTTGACGAATCTCTGAGATATCGAATGAATAAGAAATCATTCAGATCTGCTCTACTTAATAAATAAAATAGCATGTTCTCTGGTGTCTCAGACGTTCGGACTCGTCTGTGTGTCTCCGGCCGATCCTCATTAGATCTGTGATTTCCCAGGTTGTTGCAGTTCCCAGAAACGGGCGCCTATCTTTTACAAAACTGCTTTCATTCATTTTATTCATAAAGTGTCTCCCCTCGGGCTCGGACCCGTTTCTGGAAATCTAGTAGCGTGAGAAATAATGAAGCCATTAGCTGCTAACACACTTCTGACACGCTTAAACTGGTTTAGGAAGACCAGGATTTCACCGATCGTACTGACCTACTGAACTACAGCACTGCCAGTTCACAAAGTTATCATTTCACAGACGTTGCACTTTAATCTGGTGAAGAACTGACCATCTGAAACCAAACTAGACTTTGGCTTCATTACTTGACATTTGAGTGCATGTAAATCTGATATTTGCCTTAACAACAGCGAGCCTATTTTAGGATCATTAGGTGTTTGGATTGAATTATTTGCATGACAATTAAACATGGTTAATCTTAAAATTGTCATTCCTGTAATGCATTTAGACAAATCATTCGCAGTGGTGATTTTCACTAGATTCTCATTATTTGGTGGTGAAATGTGCTTAAATTATCATTAAAATAATGTCATTATGCACAAAATCCAAAAAATAGGAGTCAGTAAATTGAACAAATGAATACTTTTATTTATCAAGCATGCATTAAATTGATCAAAAGTGACAGTAATGTTACAAAAGATTTCTATTTCAGATAAATGCTGTTCTTTTGAACTTTCTATTCATCTGTGAATCCTGAAAAATAAAATGTATCACAGTTTCCACAAAAATATTGGGCAGCACAACTGTTTTCATCATTGATAATAATCAGAAATGTTTGTTGAGCAGTAAATCAGTATATTATTATGATTTCTGAAGATCATGTGACACTGAAGACTGGAGCAATGATGCTGAAAATATAGCTGCGCATCACAGAAATAAATTACATGTTACTATATATTAACATAGAAAACTGTTATTTAAAATTTTAATATTTCACCATTTTTACTGTATTTTCATCAAATAAATGCAGCCTTGGTGAGCAGAATAAACTCCCAACAAAATCTTATTTATAGCACTGCACCATGCGTATTTAAATGAATCCATTGTCATTCTTTTTGGGGCAAATATGCTTCCTTTATATACAAATGAGGCTCATTATAGAATGTGCTGGATTCACAAATCCATTTGTTTAGTTGCAGTGATTTGCGTTATTGCTGCTCACGGAAAGCTGGTGTTAAACACTATTCAGATGCACAATGCAGTGTATTGCTGAAAAAATGAACAATAACCTGATATGTTTAATTGCTGAATGAAATGGGTGCTGAAACTACAGCAACAGCAGGTCAAATACACAGTCAGCCTTTCCTAATGAAAACAGCCGGTGGTTTGATTGAGCGTCTAGTTCATTAATGATTAGTGAACTTGTGATTTCTTCTTGTGAGCAGACGGCATCATGCAGACAGTGGTTGAGACTGCTGGTGTGGATGATCTGTCAAGGGTGTAGGTTTGGCATTGGTGGGGACATAACCGCAGACAACAGACATTTCATTGTTTGATAGGGACAATTTAGTAGTGGCTGGATTTTGGTCAGAGCATCTCTACTAAACTCTACACCCTTGAAAAGCATAACAAACAATGTCAGACTTTGGAGACTATAGTTCTCTCCTTTAATATGAAGATCTCGAGCAACAGATCAATGAGTTCATCCAAATTTCACAAAAAGATTATAGACGGAATTATAAATCAAACATCGAAGTGAGTTGCTGTTTTTGTCTCTTCTGATTATTTATTTTTCATCTAATCTCACATTTTGTAAGTGACTTTTATTTCTGTTTCAAAGATGTTTTCTTTGGATTATTTGACTAAAGAGAATACAGGAAAATATAACTGAATTTGTGTTTGCTGATTTTAACTTACAAAAACAAAATCTGGTTCTAAACCTCTCTTTTCTTTATTCAGAGTTGATCTAGACGAGTACATGGAACCTATTCAAAGTTCTGTTAATCCTAAAACAGTGAAAACTGTATCTCTATATTCATTATGCGTCTTCTTATGGTGAAAAAAACATGGTTACTATAGTTAAACCTTGCTATACTAACCATAGTTTAACCATGGTTTTTGTAGTAAAACTGTGGTTATAGAAAAAGGAATATGGTTACCACACTTTTACTATAGTAAAGCCATGGTTAATTTTTCTTAAGGGATTTGTATTTGTGTATGGGTCAATGACATGACGCCTAAATTGTCTGTCCGATTGCATTTTTTCAGTTAAAAATTGGTTTAAATGGTTAGAATGACATGGTTAGAAGACAGCTGCAGTTCAACAGTCCTCACTGAAACAGCCCCTCCTAACTTTAATTTTATAAGTGTCTGCAGGACTGTTAGGAGAGGTGGAGGTGTAGCTGCTCTGTTTAAAGATGTTTATCAGTGCAAGCAAATGTCATTTGGTCAATATTCATCTTTTGAATACCTAGGTATTGTGCTGAAAGGTGCTCCACACACCCTGTTTATCATTATTTACAGGCCTCCAAAATATTCTCCAGCCTTTGTTGATGATTTCACTGAACTGTTATCAATGATTTCCTCAGAGTTTGACTGTTTTGCTATTGCAGGGGATTTTAATATTCACATAGATAATGCAGAAATCAAAACTACAAAATAAATTATAACTGTTTTAAACACTTTTGACCTGAGTCAGCATGTGCACGGACCCACACACAATCGTGGACACACCTTAGATTTACTCATCAGTAGAGGTCTAAACATCTCATCCATTGTAATTAAGGATGTAGCACTATCTGATCACTTCTGTATTTTCTTTGATATATTGATCTCGGTCACCACTGAATCTAGATCTGTCTCTATCAGAAAGAGATGCATTAACGACAACACTAGTGCGCTATTTATGGAGGCAATATCATTAACACCAAGCATTTCTGCAGACTCTGTTGATCTTCTCCTGGAGTCTTTTAACTCAAAAATTAAGAATGTTATTGATGATATTGCCTCGATAAAGGTCAGCAAGAAGACGGGGAAACAGAAATCAATTTGGAGAAAATCAACAGCAGTTCAGAGCATGAAAAGACAATGCAGAAAAGCTGAGCGGATGTGGCGGAAGACAAAACTCGAAATTCACTATAGCATCTATAAAGACAGCCTTCATGCTTTCAATGTGGAACTAGCCACAGCTAGACAGACTTTCTTTTCAAACCTTATAAACAGTAACTTAAACAACACCCGCACTCTTTTTGCGACTGTTGAGAGACTGACAAACCCCCCAGTCAGAGTCCCAGCGAAATGCTCTCCGACAGCAAATGCAATGAGTTTGCTTCCTTCTTTTCTGAGAAGATCAATAATATCAGAAAGGAGATTGGCACATCCTCAAGTTATGCAGAGGTCACACAGATTCGACCGCAATTTCAAAAAGAAGTGACTATGTGTGTTTTTAAAGAAATTGATAACAAAATTTTGGAAGAAATAGTACAGCACCTTAAATCTTCAACCTGCTATCTTGACACACTTCCCACATCCTTTTTCAAAAATGTGCTTAACTGTTTAGAAGCTGATCTCTTAGAAGTGGTGAACGCCTCACTTCTCTCTGGGACTTTTCCAAACTCCCTCAAAACTGCAGTTGTTAAGCCCCTTCTGAAAAAGCGCAATCTTGATAACACCATGTTGAGCAACTATAGACCCATATCAAATCTTCCTTTCATAGGTAAGATAATTGAAAAGGTAGTTTCTAATCAGCTGAACAACTACTTAAAGTCAAATGGATACCTGGACAATTTTCAATCTGGTTTCCGAGCACATCACAGCACAGAGACAGCACTCATTAAGATAATAAATGATATTCGCGTCAATTCTGATTCTGGCAAAATATCAGTGCTGGTACTACTAGATCTTAGTGCTGCGTTTGACACTGTAGATCATAACATACTTTTAGAGAGACTGGAAAACTGGGTCGGGCTTTCTGGGATGGCACTCAAATGGTTCAGATCATACTTAGAAGGGAGAGGTTATTATGTGAGTATAGGAGAGCATAAGTCTAAGTGGACGGCCATGACATGTGGAGTCCCACAAGGCTCAATTCTTGCACCGCTCTTGTTTAACCTGTATATGCTCCCACTAAGTCAGATAATGAGGAAGAACCAAATTGCCTATCACAGCTATGCTGATGATACCCAGATTTACCTAGCCTTATCTCCAAATGACTACAGCCCCATTGACTCCCTCTGCCAATGCATTGATGAAATTAACAGTTGGATGTGCCAGAACTTTCTTCAGTTAAACAAGGAGAAAGCTGGTCATTGCATTTGGAAACAAAGATGAAGTTCTCAAGGTGAATGCATACCTTGACTCTAGGGGTCAAACAACTAAAAATCAAGTCAGAAATCTTGGGGTGATTCTGGAGACAGACCTTAGTTTCAGTAGTCATGTCAAAGCAATAACTAAATCAGCATACTATCATCTCAAAAATATTGCAAGAATTAGATGTTTTGTTTCCAGTCAAGACTTGGAGAAACTTGTTCATGCCTTTATCACCAGCAGGGTGGATTACTGTAATGGTCTCCTCACCGGCCTTCCCAAGAAGACCATTAGACAACTGCAGCTCATCCAGAACGCTGCTGCCAGGATTCTGACTAGAACCAGAAAATCTGAGCATATCACACCAGTCCTCAGGTCCTTACACTGGCTTCCAGTTACATTTAGGATTGATTTTAAAGTACTTTTACTCGTTTATAAGTCACTCAATGGCCTAGGACCTAAATATATTGCTGATATGCTCACTGAATATAAACCAAACAGACCACTCAGATGATTAGGATCGAGTCAGTTAGAAATACCAAGGGTTCACACAAAACAAGGGGAGTCTGCTTTTAGCTATTATGCGGCCCGCAGTTGGAACCAGCTTCCAGAAGAGATCAGATGTGCTAAAACATTAGCCACATTTAAATCAAGACTCAAAACTCATCTGTTTAACTGTGCATTTGTTGAATGAGCACTGTGCTATATGTCCGAACTGACTGCAATACATTTTATGTATAATCATTTTCTTTAAATTTATTTTAAATAATTTTCTATATCATTTTAAAATTCTTTGTTTTTATTATTTTTATTTCCATGTTTTTATTGATTTTAAATGTCTTTCACTTTCTTTTATGTAAAGCACTTTGAATTACCACTGTGTATGAAATGTGCTATATAAATAAACTTGCCTTGCCTTGCCTTAAATGCATAAAAAAAGATGCCATATATATGAAGGACCTCTCCCATGTATGAACTAACTTAACATTAGTTATTTGTAATATTTCTGTTATCCAAAGTGTCAAAATATCATGTGGTGCGACAGAGAGAGCCCATAGTATACTATATGTCAAAATTTGAATAATGAGGGGTCATAAAATTCAGAATGGGGACATCCGGTCCCAGTTAAAGCCCACCTACTGCCAGACCCTCTAACACCGACGCAAAGATTTAAATGTTAAAAGAATTAAACAAAGTAATGTTTTAACCTTAGAACGAACGTTATTTTTAATAAATCTTTAGCATTTCTGAATTAATTAATGAAATCATTCAGCACTCATCCTAAAGCTTTCACTTTAAAATTAGGTTACGCAAGTTTTCTTCTAAACAATCACCTCTAAGCCGAAGGGAGAAGATTTTAAGTTTTATTTTAATTATTTATTTTAGTTTAGCTATTCGCACTTAATTGATTAATTCCTTTAATCGTTCTTTGTTTTTTATCGATCTTAACTGTTAGTGTGCTACATTAGTTAAAACTCACATATGCGCGCACAAACTGGGATGAAAGCGACTGTATACTGCGTAATAAAATATGTATTCCTCTTTGATTTTCATGCAGTAAGACTTGTTATCAGTTGAAACAGACGTACTTTTACAACATCACACAATATGCAAAATATCGCGGCTCACGCACCGCAATGAATATAGGCTTCCCTATCAGTTGCACGAGCAAATATCAGGATGAAAAGTGGTAAAATAAGGGAGGATTACTCTTTTATTTTCTCGCCGTGACACTTGCGGTGTGTTATCTATCAATTGAAACAGACGTGTGTAATTAAACGTCTAAAGTTTGCGATTGCAGCAGTCTTCTGGGGCTGCGAACTTTGCCTAAAGTTCACTGATCAAAGCATCTTTATTGCATCTATTTTATGACATACACCTGCGAGTGTGAACTTTGTCACTGGAATGGTTCACTGACTAGTCAAAGGATGTGTTCCCTATTGAACCTTTTTTATGACACATCTGGTGAAGTTAAAAGTTAGGTATAGTTTAGGAAGAAAATACTCAAACATAAACACAAACACCCCTACAGTTAATTATAACTATGCGTCATAGTGTCTCTACTAAATTGTACACCCTTGTGTCCTGTGACCTCTGACCTCAGCTGTCTCTCTCTCTCTGTCTGTCTAGCATCGCTGCTGAAGCTCTGGTACAGAGAGCTGGAGGAGCCGGTGATTCCTCATGAGTTTTATGAGCAGTGTGTCATGAACTACGACAGTCCTGCGGCTGCTGTCAACGTCGTCCTCAACCTCCCTCACATCAACAAACTGGTGCTCTGCTACCTCATCCGCTTCCTACAGGTCTGACTGACCGCCTGTCTGTCTGTCTGTCTGTCTGTCTGTCTGTCTGTCTGTCTATCTATCTATCTATCTATCTATCTATCTATCTATCTATCTGTCTGTCTGTCTGTCTGTCTGTCTGTCTGTCTGTCTGTCTATCTATCTATCTATCTATCTATCTATCTATCTGTCTGTCTGTCTGTCTGTCTGTCTGTCTGTCTGTCTAGTTATCTATCTATCTATCTATCTATCTATCTATCTATCTATCTATCTATCTATCTATCTATCTATCTATCTATCTATCTATCTATCTATCTATCTGTCTGTCTGTCTGTCTGTCTGTCTGTCTGTCTGTCTGTCTGTCTGTCTGTCTGTCTAGTTATCTATCTATCTATCTATCTATCTATCTATCTATCTATCTATCTATCTGTCTGTCTGTCTGTCTGTCTGTCTGTCTGTCTGTCTGTCTGTCTGTCTGTCTGTCTGTCTATCTATCTATCTATCTATCTATCTATCTATCTATCTATCTATCTGTCTGTCTGTCTGTCTGTCTGTCTGTCTGTCTGTCTGTCTGTCTGTCTAGTTATCTATCTATCTATCTATCTATCTATCTATCTATCTATCTATCTATCTATCTGTCTGTCTGTCTGTCTGTCTGTCTGTCTGTCTGTCTGTCTGTCTGTCTAGTTATCTATCTATCTATCTATCTATCTATCTGTCTGTCTGTCTAGTTATCTATCTGTCTGTCTGTCTGTCTGTCTGTCTGTCTGTCTGTCTGTCTGTCTGTCTGTCTGTCTATCTATCTATCTATCTATCTATCTATCTATCTATCTATCTGTCTGTCTGTCTGTCTGTCTGTCTGTCTGTCTGTCTGTCTGTCTGTCTAGTTATCTATCTATCTATCTATCTATCTATCTATCTATCTATCTATCTATCTATCTATCTATCTATCTATCTATCTATCTATCTATCTATCTGTCTGTCTGTCTGTCTGTCTGTCTGTCTGTCTGTCTGTCTGTCACTCTTTTCAGTCAGTTAGCAGTTGGTTTGTCAAGTCTGTCAAACTACACTTTCATCTGTTCATCTCAAAACGATACTAAGAGACATGAAGAGATCTGTCTGATTTCCATCACAGGTATTTGCTCAAGCCTCCAGCGTGTCCATGACAAAGATGGACGTCAGTAATCTGGCGATGGTGATGGCGCCAAACTGTCTGCGCTGCCAGTCGGACGACCCGCGCATCATCTTTGAAAACACGAGGAAAGAGATGAGCTTCATCCGCGTTCTGATCCAGCACCTCGACACCAGCTTTATGGACGGTGTGCTATAGCACAAACACACATGTTAGCATTCACACCTAACGCCCACACATGAATCACCCATGCAAACCTCCTCGACAAGCCTCTTCCTGTAACACGACACAATCGCGCTCGCCCTCCACAGCATTTAGGTCAAATCCACCATCCCCATGATTTCTGAATGTTTCTGAATAGATAAACCATCCGTCCTCACATGATAGTGACTGTCCTGCTTTGGTTTCTAGCGTGCATGTATGTGCCGAATGTGTCCGTTTCTGTTTTCTAGCTCGACTGACTTGTAGACCGGTCTGATCCGTCTGATTTTATATGATTAATTTATTTGTTATTTATTTGAATAAGGGTTTGTAAGTATTGTACTGCCTTTTGAAATAGAAAACATCTGTCCTCACTGATCACATGCATCGACCTGTGTGTGTGTGTGAGTGAGTGAGCGAGTAACTGTGTGTGTGTGTGTGTATGTGTGTGTGTGTGTGTGTGTGTGTGTGCATGTTTATGTGGTTTATGAGGACACAAATTTGTATAATGACATGGGTATGACAGAGGTATTACAATATGAATGTGGTTTATGAGGACACTGCCTATGTCCCCGTAATTCAAAAGGCTTAAAAAAAACATACTAAATGGTGTTTTTTTGAAAATCTAAAAATGCACAAAGTCTCCTGTGAGGGCTAAGTTTAGGTGTAGGGTTGGTGTAGGGCAATAGCACACACAGTTTGTTCAGTATAAAAACCATTACGCCTATGGAGAGTCCCCATAAACCACAAAAACCAACATGTGTGTGTGTGTGCGTGTGTGTGTGTGTGTGTGAGTGAGCGAGTAAGTGTGTGTGTATGAGTACACTGAGTACTGAAATGGTACAACACAAGTGCCCCTCATAGTGAACTACCTGCGGTAAAGGTGAAGTGTGTAAAAATTCACTTTCTGAACTCACACACAATGAACTTTAATAGCTAATCGTTGAGTCAGAAAGTGTTGAACATCCAGAGTATTACACGCTTCGCCTTCAAATTCTCACATATGCTCACACAAGCATCCAAATGGCCTCATTTACACACACACACACTGATTTGGTTTGGTGCTTGTAATGATCTGTATCACACTGCCAAACACACAATATTGATACTCGGTGCCCATTCCTGCCTCCAGGAGGCGTATCGGTGAGAAACAAGTGAGACAGAAGAGAGACAGACAATAATGGAGGGAGAGATAAACAGAGGAGAGAATCTCACGAAGAAGTGGCCAGGTTGTATTTCACCACAAAATCCCCCAGATATTATTTTGAATATTTTAATTGGATTTTTGAGGGCAAAACATAATGTTATGATATTAAATAAAAAAATTGAATGACATTAAAATGACCCTAGTGGTCCAAATATTATTTAGAATATTTTTAAGTGGAATTTAAGGGTTGAATGTAATGTCAGGATATTTAAAAGTAAATAAAATGGCCCTAAAATACTATAAATGGATGAAATATTATTTAGAATATTTTTAAATGGATTTTGAAAGTTGAACATATCGTCATGATATAAATAAAAATGGCCCTAAAATGACCATAAACGGCCGAAATATTGTTTTGAATATTTTTATTTGGATTCTGAGTTGAACATATTATGATTTAAAAAGACACTTAAAATGACAATTTTAACATATAAAGCCACAATATATATATATTTAATTCCATTTAAAAAAAGAATATAAAAATGGCCCTTAAAATGATTTTTTTAAGATAGATATATATAAAATGGCCCTTCTAAATACTTCTAATTGGATTTTGAGGTGAAATATGAGCTGGATGTGCTCTTGACAGACGAAGATGTTTGTATGTTTGGCTTCTCCTCATCTCTGCACACCTGATTTGTCATGGCCACATGTTCACGTCCTCATCTGTACAGAACAATGTGTAAAAAATACAAATAAAACTAAAATGAAAGAAAAGAAGATAATAAAATAGTTACTACTGTATTTGACTGCAGGAGCGTTTAGGTTTGGATCTCAAAACTCATCCATTAGCAAAAACTTAGATTAAAAAAATTAATAAAACAGCAGATATGATTTGAAATATGATTCTATGTCTGATGAAAAGGGAAGAAAATCCATGAGCAGAGCACTGTGACCTGCATCCAGCACACACACACACACACACACACACACGACAGACAGGATTATGGGAGATTGTGCTGTATGCAGAGATGTTTCTCGTCACAGCTCATGGTATTATTACTGTATTTATGGAGTCATGTTAATAAACCCCCTCTCCCTCCTTTTGTTCTGAGGTCAAAGGTTACTCTGGACATTACGGTCAAGCTGAACGTTGTTTATTAAACAGTTCAAAGGATTCTTTGACTACTGCGATCTACTGTGATCTTTTCACACACACATGTGCAAACCGACTCAATGGCTGATTATTTAAGCTCTTAGCTGATTATAATTTTTATGGAGTCTATATATTTTCTACCTAAATCACGGCTTTATGTCATCCTGAGATGGCGCCTTGAAATGGGCTAATGGTGTAATACTGTGTGCATAAATTCAAGGTATTTTGAGCTTTAGTTTTGGATTTTGATAGAGCAGTTCGTGGAGTATGAGTCTGAATCCAGCTCCTTATTTGACTGTCATTTACTGAAGCGCCTTTATATAATGAGACATGTTCTCTATGGGACAGTTATATATTGCCCTATCGAAATCCAAAATTTGAGCACTTTTTACTGTAGACCTCAAAATGCATTTTAAATATAGCTTTATTGCCAAGTGTGTTTACACAAACAAGGATTTTGTCTGACAGGAGCTTCCAGTGGAGAAAGTACAAACATAGTGTAGACATATAATTTAAGGTAATAAAATGAATTATAACACTAATAATAAAGAACATAGACAGAATTATGAATGTACAAAAGTTTTGAGAAGTTATGTACAGTCCTGAGATGTGATGTATTGTTCAGGTGGAATATTACCTGAGGGAAAACGTTGTTATGCGACGCCGTGACGATTCATCTGTGTCAGAATGCAAGAACAGAAACAATGTAAATGTTTAAAAATGCTTTTAATGATAAATGTTTATAATTTTGTTCAGTGTAGTTCATCTCTTGGCTGATTTGGATCACTTTTTAGCAAATGACTGCTGATAAATACAAAAAATATATACAGTACCCTCCAAAAGTATTGGAACAGTAAAGACAAAATTGCTCTGTTGGCTGTGGAGTCAAGACATTTACAAATATGATTAAAAGATGAATATGAGACACAACTACAGAATGTCACATTTTATTATTAGCCGTTTCAACACATACATGTTTTACCAAATAAAAAGAACAGCACTTTTATAGTTTCATCCCTCTATCTGATGTGAGCATAAGTATTGGAGCAGTTGCCTCTCAGGTCTTTCTAAGTGATCAGCTGTGTCCTGTTGCATTAATTCTTCAGATATTAAAAGCAGGGAATGTGTCGTATCAGTTATATACATTACTTCTGTATTCTGAATCTTGTATTCAATGATGACACACAAACCAGGATGAAGACGAGGGAACTGACTTTGAGAGAAAAGCAAGCTATTTGGATGCTAAAAGAAAAGAGGAAGTCAGTTAGAGCTCTAGCAAAAACAAAGGCCATGGAGAAATCAAGAGTTTGGAAACCACCAGCGACACCAGCAACCAACAACGACCTGATCGGCTGAGAAAACAACAGTAGTTGATGACAGACAAATCATAAAAGCTGTGAAAATAAACCCTAAAAGACGTGTCTGTAAAATCACCAACAACTTCCAGAAAGCTGGGGTGATGCTCTGACAATCTACTGTCCTCAGGAGACTTTGACACAGAATTACAGATGCTACACAGCAAGATGCAAACCTCTGACCAGCACCAAAAATAGAAAGACAAGAGTAGAGTTTGTAAAAAAGCACAAAGGTGAGCCAGAAGAGTTTTGGAACTGTGTTTATGGACCGATGAGACAAAGATGAACCTTTATCTAAGTGATGGGAAAGCAAAAATGTGGAGAAAAAAAGGGAACTGCAATGATCCCAAGCATACAGCCTCATCTGTAAAGCATGGTGGAGGTGGTGTCATGGCATGGGCATGCATGGCTGTCTCTGGAACAGGCCCTCTCAACTTTACTGATGACTTAATGTATGATGACAGCAGCAGAATTAATTTGGAAGGGTACAAAACCATCTTGCCTACCAATATTCAAGAAAATGCCACCAGATTCATTGGGAAGTGCTTCATATTGCATCAGGACAGTGACCCAAAACACCCTGCCAGTTCAGTCAAGGAGTTTATAAGAGCAAAGAAATGGAAAGTGTTATATTGCCCAAGTCAATCTCCAGATTTAAATCTGATTGAACATGAATTTCAGCAGCTGAAGAGGAGAGTAAAGGCAGAAACTCCCCAAAACAAGCAACAATTGGGATTGACTGCATTAAAGGCTGGGAAAAGTATTTCAAAGGATGAGAGCAAGAGTCTGGTGATGTCTATGGGTCACAGACTCACTGCTGTGATTGTGTGCAAGGGATCTGCAACTAAATAATAGCTTTTAATCTTTTATATCTGCCTTATGTTCAACTGTCCCAATACTTATGCTCTCATCAATGAGTGGGATGAACTCTAAAAGTGCTGTTCTTTTTATTTGGTAAAACATCTGTGTGTTGAAACGGCTAATAATAAAATGTGACATTCTGTAGTTTTGTCTCATATTCATCTTTTAATCATATTTGCAAATGTCTTGACTCCACAGCCAACAGAGCAATTGTGTCTTTACTGTTCCAATACTTACTGAGGGCACTGTATATGAATTTTAGTGCTGGGCAACAATTAATCGCATCCAAAATAAAAGTTTTTATTATTACATATTTATTATTTATACAGTGGGGGAAAACATTATTTGATCCCCTGCTGATTTTGTACGTTTGCCCACTGACAAAGAAATGATCAGTCTATAATTTTAATGGTAGGTTTATTTGAACAGAGAGAGAGAATAACAAACAAACAAAACAAAAAAATCCAGAAAAACGCATTTCAAAAAAGTTATAAATTGATTTGCATTTGATCCCCTATCAATCAGCATGATTTCTGGCTCCCAGTTGTCTTTTATACAGGTAAGGATCTAAGATTAGGAGCACTCTCTTAAAGGGACTGGGGCTCCATGCAAGATCTCACCTCGTGGCGTATCAATGATCATGAGAACGGTGAGGAATCAGCCCAGAACTGCACGGGAGGATCTTGCCAATGATCTCAAGGCAGCTGGGACCATAGTCACCAAGAAAACAATTGGTAATGCACTACGCTGTGAAAGACTGAAATCCTGACCTGCAGCGCCCGCAAGGTCCTCCTGCTCAAGAAAGCACATGCACAGCCCGTCTGAAGCTTGCCAATGATTCAGAAGAGAACTGAGTGAAAGTGTTGTCGTCAGATGAGAAATGAGAAATCCAGATCTTTGGCATCAACTCAACTCGCCGTGTTTGGAGGAGGAATGCTGCCTATGACCCCAAGAACACCATCCCCACCGTCAAACATGGAGGTGGAAACATTATGCTTTGGGGGTGTTTTTCTGCTAAGGGGACAGGACAACTGCACCACATCAAAGGGACAATGGATGGGGCCATGTACCGTCAGGGCATTGAAAATGAGTCGTGGATGTGTCTTCCAGCATGACAATGACCCACAACACACGGCCAAGGCAACAAAGGAGTGGCTCAAGAAGAAGCACATTAAGGTCCTGGAGTGGCCTGTCAGTCTCCAGACCTTAATCCCATAGAAGATCTGTGGAGGGAGCTAAAGGTTTGAGTTGCCAAATGTCAGCCTCGAAACCTTAATGACTTGGAGAGGATCTGCAAAGAGGAGTGGGACAAAATCCCTCCTGAGATGTGTGCAGACCTGGTGGCCAACTACAAGAAACATCTGACCTCTGTGATTGCCAACAAGGGTTTTGCCAGCAAGTACGAAGTCATGTTTTGCAAAGGGGTCAAATACTTATTTGACTCATTAAAATGCAAATCAATTTCTAACTTTTTTAAATGCGTTTTTTTGTTGTTGTTGTTATTCTCTCTCTCTGTTCAAATAAACCTACCATTAAAATTATAGACTGATCATTTATTTGTCAGTGGACAAACCAACAAAATCAGCAGGGGATCAAATACCCCCCCCCCCCCCCCCCCCCCACACTGTATATAAAAACACACATAGTATATATTTAGAAAATATATATTTATATTATATATAAATATATTTAATATATAAACATAACATATTTTTCTTAAATATATATATGCATGTGTGTGTATTTATATATGCACATCATAAATATACACATATATTATGTACACAAAAACTTTTGGATGTGATTAATCATAGCACAGTACTAATAAATTTGGATAATTTGATAATTATTATAGTATGAATTATAAGTATGAATACTATATTGCATATGAATGTTCAGTATCATAAAACAAAATGTGTACAATATTAACAAAATGTTTGCTGGGGATTTTAAATGAGCGTTTTTTTAGATTTATTATTATAATGATGAATGATTATAAAGTTAATGTAGAATTTGCTTAAAATAAATTAGTGTAGACTAAGATAAAGGTTAACAATGAAATGAAAGTGAAAGTAATCCGTTTTCATAAATTTTCTGCTTTCTAATTAATATCAATCAAACAAACTACAGTTGGGTTGTTTTGATTATTTAAATAATAATAACTTTAAAAATACAGCTAACTAACAAAATAAAAAACGTGATTTTTGATGTTTTTGCAAATAAACTCTTCATAGCCTATATATAATTTAAATAAAATCATGTTTAAATATATATATTTTGTGTAAATACAAACAGTACAAAGCAGTAACTAAAGCACGATCAATTACAGTAATGAACAATTAAGAAATGGGAAGAAATGATAAGCTACATGAGTTTTATGATGACTGCCGCTCGTAAAACTTGAAGAGTTTCAATGACGCCAGAGCTGTAATCTGATTGGTTTATGTTGCACACGTGATCGCCGGTCACCGTTACAATGTCTCCAGTGGTGGAGCCGCGGCGGATGTGATCTCTATCATCACTTCACTTGCATTACTGCGAATGGGATTAACTGCAATGTGTAAAATCCGATCACGAACCGCTTAATTCATCGCATCTCAGCAGCTGCATTTATAAACTCCGGTTTCCATAGAAACAGCCAGTCTCCTGAGAATTGCACTAAACGGTGCGCATGCGCACTGACCGGACCAACCGGAAACTTACGCTTATACCGCTATTTGAGCTTAGGAAACAACATATGACACCGCGTATGTCGGACTGTATTCGTGCTCATAAATATGTCATTTAAATGAGCTTCGCAAACAGTTGTTGGCATTTAGGTGTTCCCCCATTCAAGTAGACCGGAGTTGATTTCGCACGAGCAAAAAAACTGCCCGGAAGCGAAGATTGAACCGAGCTTCCAAGAAACGGACTTTAACTACAGTGACGCCAGACAGCAGGTAAATCTCTGATTTGATCAACTGTGTACAGAGTTCATACACGCTACTTAATAATGCATTGATCACTTCAAGGACAGCTGATTACAATCTGAGCTCTAAAAGAGTTCATTCATTGAGTATTACATCAATTCGGGGTTTTTTTCATGCTTTATGGCGTGATTGATGAAAATGACAGATGATTCTAATGCATGTCGATGTATGTAAATCCAGCATCTGTTTGTATATGTGTGTGTGTTTTGTGGTCATGCTCCATTGCATAAACTGATGTGTTGTCATATTGAAATAAAGGGTGTGTTTGTTTAACTTGATCTACTGTATGCGGTGCATTGTGAGCTGTAGGGAGGAACTGAAATCATATATTCCCCTAGACAAATGCTGCTGTGCAACATCAATGGAAATCTGACTTATCAGATGACAATACCATGACACCGTTTTAAAAAGGGAGAACAGTAACAAAGATGTGCCATTAAACATAATAACATGTTTTTTAGGACACTACATGTGTGAGTACAGTAAGAGTATAGAGATGGATGAATGGTTAAATACAGTGGTGGCCAAAATTATTAGAACACTAAAAAAATATTTTAAATCAGTTATTTCTATCTTTTGCTGTAGTGTGCCAGTAGGAAATATCAGTAAACATTAATTTTGCCATTAATTGTAATATCCGGTGAGATTTTTGTGCTCCACACAGAGATCAGGGGCCTGGCTCTTCATACGTCACTAACACAGTTAGCAGGATTTAATTGTTGCTGATTTCACTTGATCTTGGATCATTTGGTTCTTCGAAGCTCATCCCGGAGTTGCTGTCATAGCAACAGGTCCATAAGCTTAAAGGGGTCATCAGATGAAGTTTAGGGTCTTAATGAAAAGTCTATAACATACTTTGATTAAATTTCCTAATGGTAGTGTAAAAAACACCTTTTTTAACCTGTCAAAATCAGCTGTTTTCAGCACGCTGTTATAGTCAATGTTGCTTTAAATGCTAATGAGCTCTGCTGACTCCGCCCCTCTCTTCCGTGGAGTGACGAGCAGACTATAGATATGTGTAGATTCCCTATTTGATCGCTCCAGATACATTGATGCGGCAGCCATCTCGCATT
This sequence comes from Barbus barbus, assembly GCF_936440315.1. Classification (NCBI taxonomy): domain Eukaryota; kingdom Metazoa; phylum Chordata; class Actinopteri; order Cypriniformes; family Cyprinidae; genus Barbus; species Barbus barbus. The sequence goes on from NC_136742.1 coordinate 30,617,859, forward strand.
CACCATAATAATAAATGAATATTCAAAGATATACAAGCATATAACTTTCTGTTGTAGACGCACACAGTCAGCGCGCTCAAAGATTCGTAGAAATGTCCAAAAATGGCGGATGGCTTATGTATCGTGGCCCATTGAAACAGTCAATAATGAGGCATCTAGGTGTATATATCTATGGAGCATACTAAACGTAAGCTGCGAAACTGGCTAACTAGCACATTATTAGGAAAGGCGATTTGCAAAGATTCATAAAAAACCGTTCTTCTGTAGATAATCACGAATGATTTGCACAAACATAGACGCATTTAGGCAGATCGGGATCGGCGCATTCCCTTCAAAATGTTAATCCTCTGCATCTTCAGCGGCTCAGATATCGGGAGTAAATGACGACTGCTATGTTCATTATTACATAGAATAACTAAACACTTCAATCGCTTAATCGGAGACATCTTATCTTCCCCTGCACCGGAGGCAGACAGCTCTCAGCTCACTCAGGGCAGGTCTAAGGTAAGACGGTCTTGTCAATCAACTCTCGTGGGAGGGGTCTGTACAGAACTACATCATTCTGACAGGAATCTCAGAACAGCCTGATTTGAGAGATTTAAAAAAAAACACTGGGTGGATTTTTATCATTATAGGATGGATGTGTACACACACTTCCATCACACATTTATGTTCAAACAACTTGAAAGGTGAATTTTTCATCCGATGACCCCTTTAAACCTGCTCGGGAGCAGGCTTATTTCATGTAAACAGGATTAGATTGCATCTTTTTAAGCAGAATTGATTTATCTGCCCCAGCCACCGCTACTTTATTACAAGACTGCCCTACTGGTCCAGGGACAATCATTAAAAATAATAATAATTAAAATATTTATTTGAAAATAATATAATAATGTTGTGTAGTTTATAATACTATATAGACACAGCCAGTTTACTCATTGAAAGATTTATTAGTGATGAAATAATTGCTTTATAATTGTATTGGACTCTTACATGTGCACTTAATCTGAGTCGTGCATTAATTTGAGTGGTGACAGATATTATGGGAGGGGCTTGATGACGCAGGAGATGCAGATAACTTGATCTCTAAGAAACTTTAATGCTGTCACGTAACAAATCTGTTTCAAATATACAATTAAATGAATTTTTAATTACAACATTGAAATAAAAATGTAAAACCTGTAAAAAATACTAGAAATCGGGAAATAAATAATTGGCAATCATGTAAAAAACTGCACATTTAATTGATCTATTATAACATTAATGTACTTTTGTTCGCTTGGCCGTTTCCTTGTAAAAGAAATTTGTCAATTTTTTCGTCAGGTGTCTTTTTAATGATATGATGTCATTACATTGCTGTCTTGCCACCAGCCAATCACTGCATTGCTGATCGTGGTTTCGAGTATCGATACATCTGCCCTTTTCGTGGAATCTTAGACAACTTAATCCAGATATTTTAATCATATACGCAAATTAGCCAGAGATCAGTTATCAGGACAGCATTTTTGACAGCATCCTCATTTTACAGCATTTTTACACAAGTGCCTAAAACTTTTAACAGCACTGTAGCTTTGCAGGAGGTTTCTTGAAGCGTCTTGGAGACAGTTCTTCTGGATTTAGTCTGTCTCAGTTTGTTCATGTCATTCCAGACAGACTGATGATGATCAGATCAGATCTCAAAAATCTCACTGGATTATTACAATTAATGGCAAAATGAATGTTTGGAAATGTAAACTGATATTTCCTACAGACACACTCCAGCAAAACATACAAGCAACTGACTTAAAACCAGTTTTAGCTGCTGAAAATACTAGTGTTTAATCATATTAGCCACCAGTGTAGATAGATTCACATATGCACATGTGTTAACCCCTGAAATGCTCATCAGGCATGTTCTCTCTCTCTCTGTCAGATGGACGGGTCGGTCGGGCCGATGCGTGTGTTGGTGACGGGCGGCAGTGGGCTGGTGGGGCGAGCGATAGAGCGGGTGGTGAAAGAGGAGAGCGAAGGGAGAGAAGGAGAAACATGGATATTCCTGTCATCCAAAGATGCCAATCTTATGTAAGAGCTGCTGGTCAAACACTCATCAGACGTCACACAGTTATACAACACAATCATTAAACTATTATCACATATTATAAAGCATGTTTACATTTTACAAGTGCATGTTATGTAAGTTATAACAATAATGACCTGTTGACATCAAGAACGATAACTGTATCTTTACACCAACTTCCTGTATATCTCTAAACTGCCCCAATAGTATAAAACGGTCCTGATTATTATAAAGTATTAATATAAAGCATATTTTGTTATCTGTTGGAAGCGCGCTTTGATCAACAGCTTCACCATCTTTCTCACTCTTATTGGGGATCTGATACTGTCGATGCGTCAAAATCAATTTTTTTTTTAAATCTTTAGATCCACCATTAAATGCCACTAGCATTTGATTACGAACTTGGTGCTGGTGACCCTATAGAGTTTTTACAAAAAAAAAAAGAAGAAAATTGACATACCTTTACAATTTAGCTTTTTTTTTCTTGACATATTGTTAATAATATTATTACTAAGAAGATGGAAGTCTGGCTGGTATCCCGGGTCACTAAAGACCCAAGATATGCATTTAAGGGTTAAAGCAGGATCGATTCCGATCGGCTGTCAATGATTTTATCATCTTGAACAAAAAAAATTCATTCTCAATGTGATTGCACCAATATCATTGTCATGTGTCATTCAAATAGAACTATAAACTTCTAGTTATCCTCCTTGGTATGAATAGGCCGTAACAGTTCAAGCAGGAAATATTACATAAATAATCAATTGCATAGGCTTTTCTGTATGAAATATAAATACACTGATTCTTATTAAAGCTATTCAGTCAAGAGCAGTGATTTTATCCTTTTCTTTAGTTGTTTGATTAAGTAAGTTGCAAAAAATAACCCCTTTCAGTTCCCTCGCGCTGACTGTTTGTGCACGCTAGCTTTTAAAATCGACCACATCCCATTTCTTTATTTATTTTTTAAAATAAATCCCTTTAATACGGAAGCGTATTGCATTCACTTGAGGAAAAAAATCTACTCTGTTTTTCTGAATTAACGAGTTAATTATCTCAGAATTACTAGATAATTAAGTCATTCATTCAGAAAAACAGAGCAAAAACTTTTTTTCATGAAAAATTCTCGTAATTCTGAGATAATTAACTCGTTAATTCAGAAAAACAGAGCAAAAACTTTTTTTTCATTAAAAATTCTCGTAATTCTGAGATAATTAACTCGTTAATTCAGAAAAACAGAGCAAAAACTTTTTTTAATGAAAAATGATCTCGTAATTCTGAGATAATTAACTCGTTAATTCAGAAAAACGGAGCAAAAACTTTTTTTTAATGAAAAATTATCTCGTAATTCTGAGATAATTAACTCGTTAATTCAGAAAAACAGAGTAGATTTTTTTTCCTCAAGTGAATGCAATACGCTTCCGTACTTTAACGAGCCAAAATGTCCTGCCTTATTTTTCTCTGTTTCTTCACATCATACAGTCAGGAGCACGCCTGTGTTTATTTTCATATTGCTGTATTGACGAAATAGAAAAGTCCGTTATTTTATACAATCGCACCAAAATATGACCATACTGTCGTATAATATAGCCAAAGTTTGGAGAAACTTGACTGAATTTATTTTTCTTAGGATACCAGAAATCTTTTATCTTATTGCCCATGGTAAATATATTAAGATGTGCTGCTTTAGGAGCGCTGAAGAGACGAGATCAGTCTTCCAGAAACATCGTCCAACACACGTCATTCATTTGGCCGCCATGGTGGGAGGACTCTTCAGAAACATGAGACAGAACCTGGACTTCTGGGTAATTATTAGCATTAAAAAATATAAAATTATTAGTGTTGAATAATTCAATTGTATATTAACCATATTTGTTTGTTATTTTCAGAGGAATAATGTGTTTATTAATGACAACGTGCTGCAGGCAGCTCATGAGTTCGGCGTGGTGAAGGTTGTTTCTTGCCTTTCCACATGCATCTTTCCAGATAAAACCGCCTACCCTATTGATGAGACCATGGTAAATTCTCACACACACACACACTTTAATAGGCAGATATTGGGATGGTTTGTGTGTCGCATTCTTTAAAGGGCAATGATCATGTACGATTCATTCTCTTGTGAAAAGATACTGTAACATTCAAAACACATTAGAAACCAGTATATCAAGTTTATTTGAACTAGATATGAGTCGTGTTTTTCTCTCACTCTGTTTTAGATCCACAGCGGTCCGCCTCATGAGTCTAATTTCGGCTATGCTTACGCCAAACGCATGATTGACGTCCAGAACAGGTCAGTGTCAAAGTTCATTGGTCATGAGCTTTCTTTGGGTGTATCCCATTAAAGCTGTCAGGAATATTGGACTTCCTGTGTGTGTTTGTTTCCCCACGTGTGAGTGATCATTTGTTTCACCTGCTTCCTGCTGATTATCCGCTCGTTTAGTTAAGTATTTTGTAACGATCGGCCTTATCACATGGATTTAAAATGGGGTCAGATTAATGATGCTCATAAAATGCAGTTTCATATTTTTATGTTTCCCAAGGTTAGTTTATAAAGGTTGCAAAGAGAAAACAATAATTCATATTTTAAAATTGGGCGTTATTTGTAGTAAGTTAGTACGTTCTAAAACTTGCAGTATGATGATATTGTCAATATTGATGATAATATCAAGGACATTTTTATTTTCAATTTCATGAGCCCTATAAATTCTCATGGCTGTGATACAGAAAAAATACTGAAATAACTGCTATATTTAAATCATCATAAACCACATGCAGCACATCAAACACCACGATAAATAATATTTAGCCATTTAAATAATGTTTCATTTTTATATGTAATTAGTTATTATTTTACTATCATAATGAGAATTTTTGATGATTTGTGTGTAATTGTCATGAAAATAATATATTTATTATTATTCGATTCTGGGGGAAATGTTTGTTTAGATCTTTCATAAGTTTAAAAACCAGTCTCTGTGTGTGTGTTTGTCCGTTAGGGCGTTATTTCAGCAGTACGGTCGGCGATACACAGCCGTCATCCCCACAAATGTGTTTGGACCCCATGACAACTTTAACATTGAGGACGGTCACGTCCTGCCAGGGTTGATCCACAAGACGTACCTGGCGAAGAGTGAGACACGTTTAACATTCTGGGGGATCTAAAGCCTCATTTAAGTTCTGTTCACGGGGTAAATGATGGGTGTTTGTGTTGTAGAGGAAGGTAAACCTCTGCAGGTCTGGGGTTCAGGTCGCGCTCTGCGGCAGTTCATCTATTCTCTGGATCTGGCTCGTCTGTTTCTGTGGGTTTTGAGGGAGTACGACGAGGTGGAGCCCATCATTCTGTCAGGTACTCCAGCTGTGTTTGACACCGTGTTCCCACAGGTCCTTAAATATTGCGTTTGATTTAAGGTCATAGAAAGATCTGAAATGACGTAGCTAACTCTTAAATATCATTTTTATAGGTCTTAAATTTGAGTACAGAAAACAGGAATCGTTATGGCCTAATGTTAATATGAAAGCTTGTTTCTGCCAAGAACTTTTTATCTCACTATTCTGACATTGTCCTGGTTTTTTTTTTTTTTCTAAGAATTGCTAGATATAAATTTCTCAAAAGTCTTGAAGAAAAGAATTGAGATAATTCCGATGAAAAAGATTACCGTAAATTTAGTTAAAAAGTCGCAACTACCTTTATATTTTATTTCATGAGAAAAAACAATTGCAAGATGTTTAAGTCAAAATTGTGAGAGATGTAAACTCAGAGAAATTGTATTATTATTAGTATTATTCGCTTTACTTTACAAAAGAGTGTTGTTTAGATGGTTTGAATGCTTCGTCGGTATGCTTGAGTTATTTTGATGTGCTAAAAGACCAACTGTGTGTGTGTGTGTGTGTGTGTGTAGTGAGACAAGATGTGCTCACTTCTAAGAAAATGAGTTGCATTAAATACTTAGAAATTCATCGAGGAGACATAGTTAGATTCCTGAAATGGACACATACAGTATGTTGAATATGTATTATGATTGGATGAGATGGAAGTATCCTGGTTTTATTAGGCTATAAATACAGAGTTAAAGTGTTCTCTTATTTGTCACACCCTGCAGCCGACTTGAATGACTGAAGACATTTTCTAGCGAGAAAATAAATCTTCAAAAGCCTTTCGTCTCATATCTTCACTGAAATAGAAAACATAAACTCAGAATTCTGAGGGAAAAAAATAGTTGCAAGATGTAAACTTAGAATTCTAAGAAAAAAGTCGAATTATTTTAATTTATTTTATTCAGTCATGGAACCGATTATTGGTAGATATTTATTATTATTGGTAGATTATTACATTTCAAAAGGCAATGATTTAACTGAACAAATGTCAGCACGTTCAAAGGGAATATCAGGCATTTATGCCAAGCGATTGCTTCTGATTTACTGTTGTTGAATAATGACTGTTTAATTGATGCTGTTTCTATTGTAATATGTTGTAGATGATGGTAAGAGTGCTTGTTTTAGTTCCTTCATCTTTTAAATGAATAGCTGGATGTAGAAAGCATATACATTTCAAAATAAAAGTCCTGGTGTATTCCAGTCTTTTTTAATAATTAAAAGTCCTGCATTATGCATACAATCTTTTTTCTGGAAACTATTAATATTTAGCCTAGGTTAGACAATTAATCGTATCTAGCATTTAAACTTGTGTAAGAGAAGACAAAGAACATTTAATAAATTTGACACATCATATAGATTTTACTAGTATTGGAAGAGTAATGTTTATCGAATTTCTTTAAACACATTATTGTCATATCAGTAGAATTTATTTTGTATATTGATATAAACCAATTTCAATACATATGCATAATATATTGAATAAAATGTGTTTAAATGTGCTGTTACTTAAATGTGTGCTCCTGAGAATCCGAGATGCCTCATTTGTTTCTCTTTGTTTGTTTCTCTCTAGTGGGAGAGGAGGATGAATTATCCATCAAGTTTGCTGCAGACGCTGTGGTTGAAGCGTTGGGCTTTGAAGGTGATGTGATCGTATCCTTTCACACATAAACAAACAAAAAATAAGCATCATAAAAGGAGTTATAACATAACTCTCTTAACAGATGAACCTTAACTAAGCTCTCTCTCAGTATGACTCTAGTAAATCAGACGGACAGATCAAGAAAACCGCCAGTAATGCCAAACTACGCAAATACCTGCCAGACTTCAAGTTCACGCCGTTCAGAGCTGGTGATCATTCTCACACATGCAATTACTAAATGCTTTTCCAATAGTAGTAAAAAAATTATCTTTATAGAAGCTTTGCTTTTTTTTCCAGCCATCAAGGAGACGTGTGATTGGTTTGTGGCCAATTATGACTCCGCCCGTAAATGAAGATCTTCACATCTGATTGGCTGTGGGGAATTTGAACACTGTTCAATGCTGGAAACCAAACAATAACTGTTCAAACAACACTTAATCATTTTTACGAAGACAAACTCATGGAACACTGCCGTCTAACCCCTATTTTTATGCTTATTTAAAGATTTTCTTATATTATGTTCATTTTCCAGGGATGCAGTTACTAAAACTGCACAATGCTGGGTTTTCAAATGCATTTATTAGTCAAGTCAAGTCAATATTATTTGTGTAGCGCTTTTAACAATGCAAATTGTGTCGAAGCAGCTTTACATCGGCTTGATATAAACTGGGTGGCTTTATATCAGCTTTACAGTATTTAGACGGGAAATAGTTTGTCGAAATATTCTCCTCTGGTCAGACAAAATCAACAGTTTATATCTAGGCTAAAGCAGAATCAGATTGTGCAGAGGACTCATCTGGTTCCTGTGGTCTTGTCCCGATGGCCGTCTTAGAGACAGGGTCTTCACTGGGGATCAGTCTCTGGGGCTCATCTAGGTGTCCTGGCTGTAGAGGTCATCTCTAGGTGCTGATCCACCATCTGATCTGGATACAGTCTGGATCTGGTGACCTCGGAATTAGAAAGAAACAGACTAATATTAGCGTAGATGCCATTCTTCTAACGATGTAACAAGTACATCAGGTGTTTTGGGAAGTGTTCCTGGTTCTGGTTGACCTAATTAATGCAGCCTAACAATCCTTTAACAGATTTGAATTATAGATATGATAGTGTATTATGTGTAAGCCAGGATAAAGAGATGGGTCTTTAATCTAGATTTAAACTGACAGAGTGTGTCTGCTTCCCGAACAGTGTTAGGTAGATTGTTCCAGAGTTTTGAGATCACAGCGGACGTGAAGGACTATAATGTGATAAGAGCTCACTCAAATACTGAGGAGCTAAGACATTCAGGGCTTTATAGGTAATTAGCAAGATCTTAAAATGTATACGATGTTTAATAGGGAGCCAGTGCAGTGTTGACAGAACCGGACTAATGTGGTCATACTTCCTGGTTCTAGTAAGGACTCTAGCTGCTGCATTTAGAACCCGCTGGAGTTTGTTTATTAAACGTGCAGAACAACCACCCAATAAAGCATTACAATAATCTAGCCTCGAGGTCATGAATGCATGAATTAATGCTTCTGCATTTGACATTGCAGGTCGTAATTTAGGTATATTTTTAAGATGGAAAAATGCAGTTTTACAAATGTAAGAAACATGTTTTTCTAAGGAAAGATTGCTATCAAAAAGTACGCCTAGGTTCCTAACTGATGACGAAGAATTTACAGAGCAGCCATCAAGTATTAGACCGTGATCTAGGTTATTACATGCATAACAGTTTATGCAAAATGAATGCATAAACCGCTTCAGACAGCTAGAGGCTATGTGCGGGACACCCTTAGTATCTCAAACAAGATTTAGGATTAACACTAGCTAAACGAAAGTAAAAATCCACTTTGGTGAATATTTGAAAATGTGTAACATTTTATTTTATGGTTGTTTTATGGTTAATGCATGGTTGTGAGAAAGTAGTGCAGTTATCAAATCACAAAAGCTGCAGTTTAAATATATAAATATATGTAGCCTGACGTGATACATGTTTCTAGCGAGAGTATATAAATTTGTTGTCAGCAAAACACTGCTTCGTGAGGCTTGAATCCCATTCACCTGGTTTCAGCAAACGAGTAATTTCATTACATTACAAAATTCGCTACTAGATTGTGATCTTGTGAACCAATGAAGAAGTTTCTAATAGTTGACTTTGGGTCGGTTTTATGATGTAGGTTCATTTCTAATTAATTTAATCAATTGTAATACTTGTGAGTGTATAATGCAATAAAGGAGAGAATGATACTTTAAGGTAGGGTAGGTGATTTCAGAAAGGCTAGCTTTGAAAGCATAATATCCCACCCTCCCTGCATAATCACTCTCCAAAGCCATGCCTTTAAGAGGATAACAAGTGACATAATGAGACGGCGTTGGTGGAGGGTTGAATACAACGCTGTCGGATTATTTCATTTTTCATTCACCGGTGAGAAGACATTACAGTATGAAGCGCATATGTGTTGAATATTACAATAATAATGCCTTGCATTCTCGCTCATTCTGCAATAGCGTAGTGTAACACACTGAAGACGCATTATGCATAACAAAAAGGTTTTTGAACCAAATCACCTACCCTGCCTTTAAATTGTTTCTAATTGACCAAGCGTTGCCTAATAACACACAAATCAATAAAACTGATTTTACAGAACCTTCACATTTAACAGTATTTAATTATTTGTTCATAGCACACATTAATGAAAATATTTGCAGATAGTTTGTAAAAGGTGTGAAATGCATGTTTGGCCTGGGGTTTTGGTTGCACTTACACCGTTTGACCAGCAGATGCCGCCAGATCCTATAGCGTTTCGAGCGCTTAGTCTTGGAGAGAGAAGTGAAACTAGGATGCTTTTTCCGTAGTGGATCACGTGCTTTGTGATACATTGGATGGTATTTAAATTCTATTGCGTTTATATGAAAAATAAGTTGGTCACGCTTCGAAAATGACAACAGAATTAGAGTTGCGTTCATAAAACATTATGATAGAATAGTCACAAGATATTATGGATGACCTAGATGCAGAGCCGGTATGGCAAGCACCTTAGCATTTAATCTATTAACCATACTAGTAACTTTACAAAAGACACTAGTACCTAAAGAATAAACACTAGTAGCTAATGAATAAGTACTAGTATCTAATGAATAAGTACTAGTACTTAATGGAAAAGATACTAGTATCTAAAAAATAAGTACCAGTAGCATGAAAATAGATACTAGTACGGCTTATAGATTAAATGCTAAGCCGGCTTGCCATACTAGTACCTAATGGATAGGTACTAGTACATACAAATTAAGTACTAGTCACTAGTGGAATACTTACTAGTCAAAACTAAATAGTTGATATCTCAATGACAGATCCCCATAGAAGTCAATGGCAAAAATTTAAAATGTGCTACTAGTAATAATATAATAGTTACTAGTCACGTACCTAATGGATAAGTACTAGTATCTAGTGAATAAGTACTAGTATCTATACTAGTATCTAATGAATAAGTACTAGTATCTAATGAATAAGTACTAGTATCTATACTAGTATCTAATGAATAAGTACTAGTATCTAATGAATAAGTACTAGTATCTAATGAAAAAGTACTAGTATCTAATGAATAAGTACTAGTATCTAATGAATAAGTACTAGTATCTAATGGATAAGTACTAGTATCTAATAAATAAATACTAGTATTTAATCAATAAGTACTAGTATCTAATGAAAACGTACTAGTATCTACTGATTAAGTACTAGTATCTAATGAATAAGTACTAGTATCTAATGAATAAGTACTAGTATCTAATGAATAAGTACTAGTATCTAATGCATAAGTACTAGTATCTAATGAATAAGTACTAGTATCTAATGCATAAGTACTAGTATCTAATGGATAAGTACTAGTATCTAATAAATAAATACTAGTATTTAATCAATAAGTACTAGTATCTAATGAAAACGTACTAGTATCTACTGATTAAGTACTAGTATCTAATGAATAAGTACTAGTATCTAATGAATAAGTACTAGTATCTAATGAATAAGTACTAGTATCTAATGAATAAGTACTAGTATCTAATGAATAAGTACTAGTATCTAATGCATAAGTACTAGTATCTAATGCATAAGTACTAGTATCTACTGATTAAGTACTAGTATCTAATGCATAAGTACTAGTATCTAATGAATAAGTACTAGTATCTACTGATTAAGTACTAGTATCTAATGCATAAGTACTAGTATCTAATGAATAAGTACTAGTATCTAATGAATAAGTACTAGTATCTAATGCATAAGTACTAGTATCTAATGCATAAGTACTAGTATCTAATGAATAAGTACTAGTATCTAATGAATAAGTACTAGTATCTAATGCATAAGTACTAGTATCTAATGCATAAGTACTAGTATCTAATGAATAAGTACTAGTATCTAATGAATAAGTACTAGTATCTAATGCAGTACTAGTATCTAATGAATAAGTACTAGTATCTAATGAATAAGTACTAGTATCTAATGAAAACGTACTAGTATCTACTGATTAAGTACTAGTATCTAATGAATAAGTACTAGTATCTACTAATTAAGTACTAGTATCTAATGAATAAGTACTAGTATCTAATGAATAAGTACTAGTATCTAATAAATAAATACTAGTATTTAATCAATAAGTACTAGTATCTAATGAAAACGTACTACTATCTACTGATTAAGTACTAGTATCTAATGAATAAATACTAGTATCTACTAATTAAGTACTAGTATCTAATGAAAACGTACTAGTATCTACTGATTAAGTACTAGTATCTAATGAATAAGTACTAGTATCTAATGAATAAGTACTAGTATCTAATGGATAAGTACTAGTATCTAATAAATAAATACTAGTATTTAATCAATAAGTACTAGTATCTAATGAAAACGTACTAGTATCTACTGATTAAGTACTAGTATCTAATGAATAAGTACTAGTATCTACTAATTAAGTACTAGTATCTAATGAATAAGTACTAGTATCTAATGAATAAGTACTAGTATCTAATGGATACGTGCTAGTATCTAATAAATAAATACTAGTATTTAATCAATAAGTACTAGTATCTAATGAAAACGTACTAGTATCTACTGATTAAGTACTAGTATCTAATGAATAAGTACTAGTATCTAATGAATAAGTACTAGTATCTAATGGATAAGTACTAGTATCTAATAAATAAATACTAGTATTTAATCAATAAGTACTAGTATCTAATGAAAACGTACTAGTATCTACTGATTAAGTACTAGTATCTAATGAATAAGTACTAGTATCTACTAATTAAGTACTAGTATCTAATGAATAAGTACTAGTATCTAATGAATAAGTACTAGTATCTAATAAATAAATACTAGTATTTAATCAATAAGTACTAGTATCTAATGAAAACGTACTACTATCTACTGATTAAGTACTAGTATCTAATGAATAAATACTAGTATCTACTAATTAAGTACTAGTATCTAATGAATAAGTACTAGTATCTAATGAATAAGTACTAGTATCTAATGGATAAGTACTAGTATCTAATAAATAAATACTAGTATTTAATCAATAAGTACTAGTATCTAATGAAAACGTACTAGTATCTACTGATTAAGTACTAGTATCTAATGAATAAGTACTAGTATCTAATGAATAAGTACTAGTATCTAATGGATACGTGCTAGTATCTAATAAATAAATACTAGTATTTAATCAATAAGTACTAGTATCTAATGAAAACGTACTAGTATCTACTGATTAAGTACTAGTATCTAATGAATAAGTACTAGTATCTAATGAATAAGTACTAGTATCTAATGGATAAGTACTAGTATCTAATAAATAAATACTAGTATTTAATCAATAAGTACTAGTATCTAATGAAAACGTACTAGTATCTACTGATTAAGTACTAGTATCTAATGAATAAGTACTAGTATCTAATGAATAAGTACTAGTAACTTTACAAAAGACACTAGTACCCAAAGAATAAACACTAGTAGCTAACGAATAAGTACTAGTACCTAACGAATAAGTACTAGTACCTAATGAATAAGTACTAGTACCTAATGAATAAGTACTAGTATCTAATGAATAAGTACTAGTATCTAATGAATAAGTACTAGTATCTAATGAATAAGTACTAGTATCTAATGAATAAGTACTAGTATCTAATGAATAAGTACTAGTATCTAATGAATAAGTACTAGTATCTAATGAAAACGTACTAGTATCTACTGATTAAGTACTAGTATCTAATGGATAAGTACTAGTATCTAATAAATAAATACTAGTATTTAATCAATAAGTACTAGTATCTAATGAAAACGTACTAGTATCTACTGATTAAGTACTAGTATCTAATGAATAAGTACTAGTATCTAATGAATAAGTACTAGTAACTTTACAAAAGACACTAGTACCCAAAGAATAAACACTAGTAGCTAACGAATAAGTACTAGTACCTAACGAATAAGTACTAGTACCTAATGAATAAGTACTAGTACCTAATGAATAAGTACTAGTACCTAATGAATAAGTACTAGTACCTAATGAATAAGTACTAGTATCTAATGAATAAGTACTAGTATCTAATGAATAAGTACTAGTATCTAATGAATAAGTACTAGTACCTAATGAATAAGTACTAGTATCTAATGAATAAGTACTAGTATCTAATGAATAAGTACTAGTATCTAATGAATAAGTACTAGTATCTAATGAATAAGTACTAGTACTTAATGGAAAAGATACTAGTATCTAAAAAATAAGTACTAGTAACATGAAAATAGATACTAGTACGGCTTATAGATTAAATGCTAAACCGACTTGCCATAGAGCCGGCGCCAGCGCAGCACTGATGAGGGGGCGGCTGGGGTAACGAAAGGGGGCGATGACGTAGCGCAAAGTAAAATAATAATAAACAATAAATAAATAAATACATATGTGGCCCATTCACGTATTTGTCAGACTGTAAACAAACCTGCCTGCACTACTACTACAACTATTAGAATACTGGGTTCACAGATAGTGTTTTGGTCACGAGACAGGTCAGTGGAAGGTATTTTTTTAATTTTTAATTTATTTTTTCCAGTGCAGTGTTTTATAATGATGTATTACGCGCTGAGAAACTGCTATAAAAGACGAGAGCGCAGCATTCAAATTCAAAGACATCCATAGCACCAGTGGCGGCTCCAGGATTTTTTTGTTGGGGGTGCTAAGGGGGGCTTAACAGTTCAGAGGGGGTAAATAAACTAATTAAATTTAGAAAATCTTATATATATATATATATATATATATATATATATATATATATATATATATACAGCAGCTTCGAAAAAGGCATATTTTACTTTTTTTCCTGCATGTGATATTAAACTTCTCATGTGTCACCGTCATTAGTAATATAATGCCAACTGCCAAATATGACACTTACAAAGTAATATAATTTATGAACGAATATAGAAAAGAGAGAAAGTTGGGATTTTTTTTTCTTCTTTTTTCAATTCAATAAAAACTTTTTTTTTTTTTTACAATTCATAAAACTATTTCCACACGGGCAACCGCTCCGTGCTGATTTGCATGGTATCATGTGTCGATGATAGCCAGAGGTAGCGTCAAAAATGGGCAATATTAAGAGGACATATCATTTCAAATTAATGTAGGCTTGTTATTCTTCTTACTATTAGGCATATTATTATTATTAGATTACTTTTATTATTAAATTACATTAAATTATTGCCCCACAATAATTTCTGAGGATAAAATATTAGCTTACTCCTCATTGAAAATAGTTTTTAGAATTTTTTTTTTAAAACAGGTTTGTTAATTTATACAATTAATATAGGCCTAATAATTAAAATGATTAACACTGCAGTCATCAATGACAATTCAGCTTTACTTCAGGCACTGGTTTTCAAAAACAACCTGTTTAACACAAAATACGTTTCTTCTCATGTTTTTCACTACGAGCCAAAAAAATAAATATTAAGGGAATAATTTAACACAGTTATATCAGCATATGTTAGACTAGATTCGTCTCTCGATTTCTCAGAGAGAATATACGCCGGTAATGCAGCTTTAGCCGTCAGTAGTTTTTTTTTATTTTTTACTTTCACTTTCTCTAGAGAATTGTACAAAGTTTGCACGTTGCTTGCTTGAGTTGCTTGACCCCTCCCCCATAATATCTTTATAGGCCACATATTAGGCACTTTTTTAGGTTTTTAATGTTTATTTTTCAATGTTAATGAGAGTGACACCGAGAGTTAAAAAACAGGAAAATCATTTGGAAATTCTTGGGGGGCTGTATCGAGGCTAAGCAAGTTTCTGATGGGGCTATAGCCCGTCAAGCACCGCCACTGCATAGCGCAATTACTTTGAAACACAATGGAAAAGTACCGAAGTGGAATGAAAAATGCATTCTGAGAGAATGGCCCTAAAAGGTAGCCTACTTAGCAAATACAGATAGCAGAATAAAATAAAATCGCATCAAATTCGAAAATATGACATCCAGGAAATAGCATGTCTTAGGGCAGCAGTTTTACCACAAATACAGTCACCACAACCACCAGAAATACTCAATTGTGTCTGTTTTACACTGAAACACAACCTTGTTGCGACCGATTCCCTGACATAACATGCATTAATTTCGACCCATTTAACAAATGCATCATTTTAAGTTTAACAAATTGAACAGTATCAAACAATACAGCAAAATAATCAACTAACTACGATAATCTAGCCTCTATTAAACATTTAAAAAAAATGTCATCATACCTTTAGCTTAGTCAGTAGTGCTGCATAATGCCTGCATTTAGTTGAACCGCTTGCGTGAGAAGTTTGTGTGTCAGATGTAACAATTAAAATGAGACTTTGTGAAACAGACTGTCCTAAATATTTGCTATAGTAGCATCATATTAATGCTAGAAAGCCTATTCATTTGGCAACTGTTTTTTTAAATAAACCATTATATTTCATAAATAAAATCTATTTTCACACTCATCTTGAGTGAGGGGGCGGGATAGTCCGAGTGAGGGGGCGTGCCTAGATTAATGGTCACATGTCTGATTTTATTTGAACTCTGTTGGTGCTGAACATTTTCTCTGTTTTACTGATCTGTCAGTCAGGGTTTGTTCTTGGGTTATTTTCTAAAGATATGTACTGTATAGTTTAATAATGTGCTTGTATTCGAAACAATGCTTTTCTATATGAAGGAGTTTTGGAATATTTATGGCTTCCCGAATCACACAAACCAGTGTTATCATATTCAGCTTCATAACGAAGGCAAATTTCCAAAACCTACAGAAAAAAGAAAAGAAAAATGCAAAATGTGTATTCTCTTCCCAGAGAGCAAAAAACAGTACATTGCATAATGGTAATATTTGTTGTACTGAACTTAATTTTAATTAAATATGTGCTAAATTTAATATTTATTTTAGTTACTGTAGTACTTTTTTATTCTTCTTCTAATTTCAAGGTGAAATATTACCCGGATGTCTCTTCCTTTGTCCTCCAGGTAAATGTATGCAAAGGTAACTGGTGTGTGTGTGTCCATAAACCAGTCAGCTGAGAGCATTGTAATCCTAAATTTCCGTGTTTCCACAGAACTCGCAGAGCAAGAAGAAGCAAGCACCTGAGAGCAGGTAACTTGCTGGTTTCTACAAATATTAACAGATCTAAAACAGGTGTATTCATCTACTGTGACAGTTTGTTCCGTTTACACCCAGTTTCCGTGTGCATAAAATCTTTTATCTTGTGCTTTAAGATTTTAGAAGAAGTTCATTCGTTGTACTGCATTTCTAGGCGTTGTATTTCATGTCGTGTTTTTATTACTCTTTATCTAACGCGAGACCAAAGATCGTTTACCCCCCAGAGGCACGTGTCGCATTCTGTGATCATTTTGCGTTAAAACAAAAAAACATCGAAAATCTCCTTTTGTGGTGCAAAAAAATAAGAATGGGCATAATTCATTAGGCTATAACAACATCAGGGCCAGCGAATTTCTTAATTTTAATTGTTGGGTGAGGTATATCCCTTTATAGTCTGCGCGACTTGTGCGTTCATTGATATGCAAATAAATAATTATAAGGAATGTTATGTAGGCTATGGAGTATATTTCTAGTGATTTTATTTTTGGGTGGCATAAATGCTGAAGTTGAGACCTAAACAGGGATGCTCTCGTGTTGACTTCTAGGGTGTGTCAGCTGTTAAACTTGCTTTACCTGTTCAGCGGTCTGTTTTCACTGTGAGCCATAGAGCGGAAGAGAAAGAGCTGCTTTTACTGAGATCATACCAACCTTTAGAAAAATGATACTATGGTATGATAACAGGGGCGTAGCCATCATTTCAAAAGTGTGGGGGGGGGGGGGGGGGGCGGAATGTCTAGTGCTATACCTGTTTTTTTTTTTTTTTGTTTGTTTTCAGTTAACCCTTGTCTAATTGACAGGTTTTATTTTTAATCATACCTTTTTGCTTAATATGCTTTATGATTATATTATTTATATGATTATAAAATAGAAGGAAAGAAAGATAGAAAAAAGAAATATAACAGCTTGTCACTGGGACAGTACCCTTAAAAGCACATCTTTGTACCTAGATGTGTTGTTTCCAGTCAAGACTTGGAGAAACTTGTTCATGCCTTTATCACCAGCAGGGTGGATTACTGTAATGGTCTCCTCACCGGCCTTCCCAAGAAGACCATTAGACAACTGCAGCTCATCCAGAACACTGCTGCCAGGATTCTGACTAGAACCAGAAAATCTGAGCATATCACACCAGTCCTCAGGTCCTTACACTGGCTTCCAGTTACATTTAGGATTGATTTTAAAGTACTTTTACTCGTTTATAAGTCACTCAATGGCCTAGGACCTAAATATATTGCTGATATGCTCACTGAATATAAACCGAACAGACCACTCAGATCATTAGGATCGAGTCAGTTAGAAATACCAAGGGTTCACACAAAACAAGGGGAGTCTGCTTTTAGCTATTATGCGGCCCGCAGTTGGAACCAGCTTCCAGAAGAGACCAGATGTGCTAAAATATTAGCCACATTTAAATCAAGACTCAAAACTCATCTGTTTAACTGTGCATTTGTTGAATGAGCACTGTGCTATATGTCCGAACTGACTGCAATGAATTTTATGTATAATCATTTTCTTTAAATTCATTTTAAATCATCTTCTATATCATATCATCCTTGTTTTTATTATTTTTATTTCCATGTTTTTATTGATATTTAATGTCTATTTCACTTTCTTTTATGTAAAGCACTTTGAATTACCACTGTGTATGAAATGTGCTATATAAATAAACTTGCCTTGCCTTGCCTTATTTACCCCAAAAAGTTTCATAGTTGTACATTACGGTACATATTGGTACTCTAATGTACTAATATGCACCTTTTTGAGTATAAGTTACAAAGATGTCCTTATAAGGGTACTATTATTTACATATTTCAAACTGTATTTTGTGAGTGTTGTATGTAGGTACTCTATGGCACACAGTAATGGATACTTGCACATTCACATACTCCTTTATTCTGTTCTGTTCTATTATACATTCGTCTGATTAGTCTATGTTAAAAGGTATAAGACATATCTTATCATAGACAATGCTGTAAATAATCTTTACCTCTGAAGCGTCACTGAAACTCTCTGCTTCATTCACTCTCATCTCTGAATTCACTTCTGCCTCTGTCTACAGCAAATAAAGCAGTGTTTGAAACATGTACATACAGGGAATAGTGACATACAGAAGAAAATAACACATTAAGTACACTGCTGGACAATAACCAATCATGATTGTATGAGACCCCCACATGATTGTAAAGTGCTTTGGGTGTACGGCAATACACAATAAAAGCGCTATATAAATGCATCATTCATTCATTCATTCATTTGTATCCTAAATTATTTTTTAACACTTTAGAGTGATAAACACATATTCACTATTAACTATGACTTTTGCCTCAAACTCTTCATTTACTGCTTATTAACAGCTTGTAAGGTAGTCGTTGTAGTTGTTAAATTTAGGATTATGGGATGCAGAATATGATCATGAAGAATACAGAATTAATATGTGCTTAAGTGCTAATAAACATCCAATATGCAAGCTAATAATTACATACTGTAGTTAAAAATGATAGCTGAGAAGTTGTTTATCATACTAATGTTATTTTTTATTTTTCTATATTTGATCTTAATTATGTGTTTTCTATGATTGGTCCATATATAATCCTACAAACGCTTGTGTATTAATATATTTTATACAATGTAAAAACAGCCAGGTGTTAAAAGCCACTCTATCAGTTCTTCTCACCTGTGAAGTGTGTTTTTCTTGTGTGTCGTCCTAACAAACCTAGGCTGACTGTTTCTTGTTCATTCTTGGCAACACATAAAAACGTAAAGATAGTGCACTAATGACAGAGCACCCCTAAATTAAGATCGGTCCTGTATCAGATCAGTGCTTGCATACTTGATTGAAATACATCATGTATAGTATTGGCAGAGTTAAACATGTCACAATGCTGCAAACGCTGTAAAATCTCAGTTCAACATTATTCTTATTTGAAGGGTTCTGATAACAAACATACGTGTTAAAATAAAAGACGTTACAAAAGAGTTACGGAAAAAATACACTGAAAATAAATAAGTGCATGTTTGTCCCGGCAGCTTTTTTTTTCGCGAGCCTGGGCATGTCGTGACATCACAAACTGAGTGACTGATGCCATGGAAACGTAAACGTCATGTATAAATGATCTTGTCTCTTTGAATTTTAAATCATTCTGCATTTATATACATTGCTCCATTAAAACCTCAACATGTCGAGAACACAACTGTCCAATGAAAAAGTGCGAGGGACGAATTTACTTTTTATAAAAAGTGTGTGTGTGTGGGGGGGGGGGGGGGGGGGGGGGTACGTCCCCCGCGTAATCTACGCCCCTGTACGATAATGAAAATATAATCAGTACTGTGGAACTACACGATCACCATGGTACGTTTCCAAAACAAATATGGCATTTCCATGGTTTAGTTTTGAATGGAAATTCACCAGGGGCTTTCAGAGTGAGTTGCGCGTGTTCCCAGGGGGCGCTAGAGCGCGTCGGGAGCATGTCGTTATCTCCTTGTAATGACTCTGTTATTAACATGTAAGAGAGATAAAGAAACTCTCTTTATCTGTATAGTATGTAACCCTCCTTCCCTGAAGGAGGGAACGGAGACGTCACGTCGGATGACCGACGAAATTGGGATCTCGCCAGAGAGACCAATCCACTTTGACAGTAACTAAACGAGCCAATGGACATTGGCCGCTGATCACAGCGTGAGTATAAGAGGCAGCAGGTGCACCGCATTAATTCATGCTTTCGCTGAGGAGCCGAGCCGGTAAACCCGGCAGCTCAGCGGTGGTACAGCGACTGTGGCAATGAGACGTGACGTCTCCGTTCCCTCCTTCAGGGAACGAGGTTTACATACGTAACCGAGACGTTCCCTTTCAGTTGGTCACTCAGAGTCACGTCGGGTGACCGATGAAATTGGGATCCCTACCAAAGTGCCACAGAAGCTGCCCCTTCCAGTGCCCTGTGTAGGCCTCCTGATCCTTCCTATAAGGCAGACGATAGGACCGGCTCTACACAGAGAAGGTCAACTACTGTTGTTCCTTGAGCAACCCACCAGTAGGACTTGGATAGCACTGGGAAGCGTGCCCTTCTGCTTGAAAGAGTCACCTCCTCCCAGAGGGGGTTAAGTGACATTTAGACATGTGAAGTAACCCCGTAGGGCCCTATAGCACATGGAAGTCTCTGAGATGGCGTAGGCTGCATCATCAGAGATGGCAGAACGTGTTCTGCCAGGGGAAACACGGCTCTAATAAGCATACTGTGGGACACACAGATGGGATCCTGACAGGGTCTCTCATATGGGCACTAGCCTCACACCAGATTTCAAGAATTCATTGGCTGAGAGGCCTGGCGCCGGATGCTCCGCCACATTGAAGATTCAGTCTTCCCAGCCTGGTGCAGGTCTACAATTTTGTTTCTGGTGTCCTTCGACAGCTCTTTGGTCTTGGCCATGGTGGAGTTTGGAGTGTGACTGTTTGAGGTTGGGGACACGTGTTTTTTATACTGATAACGAATTCAAACAGGTGTCATTAATACAGGTAACAAGTGAAGGACAGAGGAGCCTCTTAAAGAAGAAGTTACAGGTCTGTGAGAGCCAGAAATCTTGCTTGTTTGTAGGTGACCAAATACTTATTTTACCGAGGAATTTACCAATTAATTCATTAAAAATCCTACAATGTGATTTCCTGGATTCTTTCCCCCATTCTGTCTCTCATAGTTGAAGTGTACCTATGATGAAAATTACAGGCCTCTCTCATCTTTTTAAGTGGGAGAACTTGCACAATTGGTGGCTGACTAAATACTTTTTTTGCCCAACTGTAGTTGCATGGCCACAGACCGCTCCACCGAGGGGATGCCCGTGTACTCCAAAGCGGCCCCACCATCGAGGGTGAGAGAGGAGGAGCCACAAGATTTGTTTCGGACAGTAAAAGGTGCCTTCCACGATCTTGTAAGCTCCTCATGCACTTCGTCCAATTTCGTCGGTCATCCGACGTGACTCGGAGTGACCGACTGAAAGGGAACATGGATGAGTGAGCATGACTGGCCAAATATGAGGGGCGGACCGTGCCATGGATTACCAACCAAAGTAGGCAGTCGTGTAGTTTTTACGTGTGAAAAAGAGTCCGTCGCAACACAAACGCGTGACACCAACGCCGGAGAAGGAGTACTTTGCCACCACAATAAATTAGTATCTTACCCTCATGTGTTTTTTCCCCAAGTTTTCTTACTTTCTTTATCAGTCATTAACTTTTATATTTTACTTTCCTGTGTTCTAAAGACATTGCCTATATCCTTGATACTAATTGTGTATTGCATACAAACTTGTATGTCATTGATGTCATTTCTGTACTTTTTACAAACATAATTTAAAAAAGACTTCACTTGCATTCTCTTGGAGATTAATGACAAATTATACACCATCAAAGTCGCAATTTTATGTTATGGTCACAACTATTTACAACAACTTCAAATATAAACACAATTAATAATTGTGGGAAGTCGTGGCCTAATGGTTAGAGAATTGGACTCGTAATCGAAAGGTTGCGGGTTCGAGTCCCCGGCCGGCAGGGATTGTAGGTGGGGGGAGTGAATGTCCAGCGCTCTCTCCACCCTCAATACCACAACTGAGGTGCCCTTGAACCCTCAACTGCTCCCTGGGCGCCACAGCATAAATGGCTGCCCACTGCTCCGTGTGCGTGTGCGTGCGTGTGTGTGCGTGTGCGTGCGTGTGCGTGCGTGTGTGTGTGCGTGTGTGTGTGCGTGTGTGTGTGTGTGTGTGCGTGCGTGTGTGCGCATTTGTTCACTACTCACTGTTGTGTGTGTGCACTTGGATGGGTTAAACGCAGAGCACCAATTTCGAGTATGGGTCACCATACTTGACAATACGTCACGACTTTAATAATAATCTATACACAAAATATTCTGGGATATGTCATTCTGAGTTTTTACTTTTGATGGTGGTAAGAATTTTAATTAACACAACTGACTACAATGTGTGAATAGCCTACATTAGCTCACGACTATATGCAATATTCTTTTCAGGAGATTAAGTCATTTTAATAGCCTATTATTTTCAAGAAATCAACAATGGCAAAATATCCAAGGAGCAGGGCCGGAGACCCCTTGTTTATACAAATTATGATCTTTTTGGTTATTTCTTTCACCCACTGTTGTAGTGCAGGAGGGGTTCCCTTTCATGTTTTGGAGTCTGCACATTTTGTATCTCTCCCTTATCTGACATACACCTTTCAGCACTCTCTATTTTTCCACCATCAAATATTAGTGATTCACATTTCACAAACTTACATGTAAATGGACTATATAAAACTACACTGTCAATACACAAGTTACATAAATCAATGCATTTATTTCCATTCAAAGTTAATACAAATTAATAATATTAGACTAAAACGATTCCTTATATTATAGCTCCATCTAGTGGACAAGATTAATATCCAAGCCTTCAGGTTGCTGTTGAAATTGCTGATGATTTAAAGCAGTGGTTTTCAATCCTGGTCCTGGGGACCCACTGCTCTGCACATTTTGTATGTCTCTCTTATCTAACACACTTAGTGTAGTTCATGGATCTCTCTCCTAATGAGCTGATGATCTGAATCAGGTGTGTTAAATAAGGGAGACTTGCAAAATGTGCAGAGCGGTGGGTCCCCAGGACCAGGATTGAAAACCACTGATTTAGAGCAGTGGTTATAATGCCAAAAATACAATTATAATAGTTCAGGAGGAGAACAGCAAATTCTAAACCAGGAGTTCTCAACTGATTAGGGCTGGAGCTAAACTCTGCAGGAAAGTGGACCTTGAAGACCACAGCTGACAACCCCTGGTTCAGAATTTGCTCTTCTCCTCCTGAGCATCAGAAATTCATACATCTATTATAACTGCTCCTCTTTTTGGTCAGAAGTTACCATGTTAGTATTCATTTGTTGTAACAAATTTAATAATAATAATAATAATAATAAAAATCCTTTCTACCATTAACATTTTACTGTTTCACTTTTTGTAAACTCTTATTTTCCAAAATAGATAAGCTATATACTTGAA
The DNA here is from genome assembly GCF_936440315.1 of Barbus barbus. Lineage (NCBI taxonomy): Eukaryota > Metazoa > Chordata > Actinopteri > Cypriniformes > Cyprinidae > Barbus > Barbus barbus. The sequence continues at coordinate 30,641,588 of NC_136742.1, forward strand.
ACCAAGAATGTTTTCCCAGAATAACTTGTTCTGCACCACATTTAACGTTGAAGAAAATGTTAAAAGACTTAAAGAAAATTCAGGCAAGATCACGAAGGATCAAAAAAGAAAGAAAAATTGAGCATAGGCTCTCAGGGCTATAGCATCCAACTTGAAATAATGCCTTTAGTGTTCAAAACATGTTTAATTTATTCACTTCAACACTAACATAACAGACAATACACACACACACACACACACACACACATAATACATGAAATAAATGTAGAATTCTTATGGATTATTGCCACTTGTTAGTTAACTGATTACTGTAAAATCTGTATGTATCAGGCGTCATGGAATGTATTTGTAGCAACTTAAAAACATAGCCAGCAACACATGAGAATGCATCAATATATTTATAAATAAATGTTTAAGGTTTCAAAATAAAACTTTAAACTGTTGGCTGTAGTATTTCTATCATAAATATGTGGCCAAACATTACAGAGTAAATGCAATTAAACATTAGATAAACAGTGGTTTGCTCGTGATGTAACGTTTAACAACAATCGTCAGGCCGTCTGCTGGCATTTCTTATCATACATAAAATACGTAAGTTTATTGTTTATACATTTTGATACTTTATTTCAACCAATTATTATTGCCGCTTTATTACATGTATTTAATTGTACTAAAAGCTATTGTTCACTTATCTTAATTACCAAAAATATATAAATAAAATCTTCAGCAGATGATTAACAAAATAATAATTACTGATAGCCCTAGTTAAAACAATTGAAAATGAACCTGCATTGTTTTGAAATTTGTGATTAGAATAGTATTTCTGTCATATATTTTGCCATTGTTGATTTCTTGAAAATAATAGGCTATTAAAATGACTTAATCTCCTGAAAAGAATATTGCATATAGTCGTGAGCTAATGTAGGCTATTCACACATTGTAGTCAGTTGTGTTAATTAAAATTCTTACCACCATCAAAAGTAAAAACTCAGAATGACATATCCCAGAATATTTTGTTTATAGATTATAATTATGAATTGTGTTTATATTTGAAGTTGTTGTAAATAGTTGTGAACATAACATAAAATTGCGACTTTGATGGTGTATAATTTGTCATTAATTATTATGTTTGTAAAAAGTATAGAGATGACATCAATGACATACAAGTTTGTATGCAATACACAATTAGTATCAAGGATATAGTCAATGTCATTAGAACACAGGAAAGTAAAATATAAAAGTTAATGACTGATAAAGAAAGTAAGAAAACTAATTTATTGTGGTGGCAAAGTACTCCTTCTCCGGCGTTGGTGTCACGCGTCTGTGTTGCGACGGACTCTTTCTCACACGTAAAAACTACACGACTGCCTACTTTGGTTGGTAATCCATGGCACGGTCCGCCCCTCATACTGCTAAGCCTTACAACGGCACGACCCGCCCCTCATAGCCAAACAGGTTTGCAAACCGGTCTGAGTGCATTCACATTCGTTTCCCCACTCTCTGGATAACTCTCCTGAAGCGGTTTCTCGGTCACGGTATCAAGATACTCAAGAACACAGAGAAGCAGCAGCGCTGGACGAAGTGGATATTTCACCTAAAAGCAACTGAAACAAAGGCTACTTGTTGATAGGTAACAGATAAGATTGAGATATGTCATGTGAATAAGAGTCCATTCAAACTTGAAGCCCCGGTTTCACAGACAAGGCTTCGTCCCAGACTAAAATGTATGTCTGAGCTGTTTCTGACTGATATTAAATATATCAGTTCCTTTGTTTTGTCTCAGGATGCACACCAGTAAGGTTTTTTTTCTAAGGTGCGTTTATAAAAATAGTGTTTTTGTCTACTCGCGGTGCTCTGTGGTTTTCCTACATGAACATGCCCTAGATGGGTTTGTTTGTACAGTTTTGTTGCTTTTTGCTTTTTTTGTTGTCTTGATGCACACCAGTGATTTTCTTTTTTTTGGTGCGTTTATAAAAATTACTAAATGTCCTAATTGATCTATGACCTAATTTTTGTTTAGTCTAAGCCCTGTCTGTGAAACCAGGGCAAAGTGTTTTCGTCTACTCGTGCTACGTTGTTTTCATGCACACACCCTGGATGGATTTGTTGTACAGTTTACTTGCTTTTTGCATTTCTGTGCTGTTTTTAAAATGTTTAAAACATGTACAGAGAGACAACTGAGCTGTTGCCGATAGTCTGGTCTGACGAGTGTCAAGTCTCAGGAGTTACATGCAGTCCTTTAATATTTGTTCATGTTTTGTTTTTTTCGGAGGTCGGAGAGGTGTTATCGTTTTCTCTGGTCAAGTCTTAAATCAAACTTTTTTTTAGTGTTGTTTTTGAAAAAACGGAATTTCAATAGAAATCTGTGCGCTCGGGAGTTCACGAGAAGCCAAAAAAATTCCAGCGCTTTTTCACTCATGTTCATCATGACAGTTTACCTTTTTATCGATAATGGACCTTGTGAAATTTCAACAAAAATATTACACCACAACTTAATTTCTTGCTATGAATAAATTTTACTTTTTTGTTGTTCTGTTATCTACCGGTCCATGTAGGCATATACATATATGATATACAGTACATATATATATATATATATATATATATATATATATATATATATATAAATAAAGATATAGAGATATAGAGATAGATAGATAGATAGATAGATAGATAGATAGATAGATAGATAGATAGATAGATAGATATTTGTATACAATTTAATTACTGATGAATCTAATTAAAATATCCAGTTCAAATGACCATCAACTACCACTACACTGTAAAAATAAATAAATAAAAAAGTTGAGCCAACTTAAAATTAAGACAACCAAGCTTCAGCAGATTTTTGAGTTTTCTCAACTTTCTGTTGTGCAAACATAAAACAAGAAGTTGAGAAAACTTAAAATTTTAAGTTGGCTCAACTTTTTATTTTACGGTGTAAAAGTAACCGTTTTATAAATGCTATAATCCACTTGTAAACATGCGGTTAACGGTTCTTTTTAGAACAGCTACATTTTGTTCTTTAACAACCCATTAGCTGTTGTAAAATCACTGTACACAGCAGCTTCTCACTTTAATAAGCTGCCTAGTTAATCATACTGTATGTATCTGAATACTGGATCCGTGATTGGGTCTTAAAGTGACAGCAGCCTAAAATGCACCCTCTGCTGTCTCTATCAATTTATGTATACTATTGAATACTAACTTACTAATATACCTACTTGAAAAGTTATGCCCTCTTTATTTCATTTGTATATTTGTTCTGTTCTTGTTCTATTTATTTGCCATCATTTTGTTTTAATTTGCTTATTTGTTCTTACTCTATTATTGATTTTACTCATTTAAATAATTGCTTGTAAAGTTTTTACTTATTAGACTGTTAGTTTTTCCTTTGGTATCGAAATTTAAAGAGGTTGGCACTATCTATCGTATACGTTGTGTCAGAAAGGAGGCCCTGTTTAGACAAATACTTGATTATTACAGTAGTTCCTGTTTTGACATGTAATTTAACCTCTTAAGTGTTCATCAAACTCCACCTCTCTCTGTCTGTCAGATGGACGGGTCAGTCGGGCCGATGCGTGTGTTGGTGACGGGCGGCAGTGGGCTGGTGGGGCGAGCCATAGAGCGAGTGGTGAAAGAGGAGGGCGGAGGGAAAGAAGGAGAAGAATGGATATTCCTGTCATCCAAAGAGGCCAATCTTGTGTAAGAAACATTTATTAGATGTCACACACAATCATTAAAATATGCCATAACATGTACTTTATATATAATGTAAGCATTCATCAAGAACTTTCCACCAATGAGAGAATAGTGTAGAGTCAGTCACCCTATGCTCTCAATTTTAAATATCTGTGTAAATATGAATATTTTACAATAAATGTAAAACATGTTGTTTCTATTGTATATACACAACCAACATCTTCATATAAAGTTTTATATTCATCCATCATTTGATTATTTGCAGTGCTTCACAAGATTTTTTCACTCATCATAAATGTTCTTACTTGACTAGTAGTATTCAAACACTTCACCTCATGAAGTGGTTAATGAATGTCCAAAAGGGGCAGAGCTGGAATTTAGCTCCAACTTAAGTGTTTTCATTTGTGTGCATGATAAATATATTTTCACATGCTTGCTTTAGGAGCGCTGAAGAGACGAGAGCAGCCTTCGAGAGACATCGTCCGACACATGTCATTCATTTGGCCGCCATGGTGGGCGGACTCTATAGAAACATGAGACAGAACCTGGACTTCTGGGTAATTATTAACATTAAGTAACAAGGTTGTAAATATCAGTGTTAAATGATTGCACTGTATATTGATTGTATGGACTTCTTGTTTTCAGAGGAATAATGTGCACATCAATGATAATGTGCTGAGCATGTCTCAGGAGTTCGGGGTGGTGAAGGTTGTTTCCTGTCTGTCTACGTGTGTTTTTCCAGATAAAACCACCTACCCTATAGATGAGACCGTGGTAAAGCACACACACACACACACACACACACACACACACTAAATGGCAGATGTTCGAGACAGTATGTGTTTACTGTCCCCTTAAAGTGCTCACACAATGAGTCGTATTCCTTGATCTTTTGAAATCCATTCATTCATCTCAAATTTCCTTAATTTAATTGAAACAAATGTCAGAAACTTTGAGATGCATTTAAGAACATTAGGATACATGACAGCCCACATGAAACATGTAGAAAATACTTGTTTGCTGTTCACAAACTTCTGTCCTGTCCTGCCCCATCACAATGAGGTTATGAGGAAGTCAGATAGATACAGTCATCCCTAAACAGCAGAGAGAGTGAAGAATTATCATTTACAAAATTGGACCTAATAGCGTTTTAAAAAGCATGATGTGAGAAATTGAAGCAAGTGGATGTGTAATTTGGGTTCATGAGCCTGTTTGTGTAAAATACCCTTGTGTTTTTCTCTTTCTGTATGTCAGATGCACAACGGTGCCCCCCATGAGTCTAATTACGGTTATGCCTACGCCAAACGCATGATTGACATCCACAACAGGTCAGTTCTGCTCTCTTAGTGTCATAGTTCACTGGTTATGAGCTGTTTTTTGGGGGGTGATTTTCATGAAAGCATGTCTGGATTACATTTCAAAAGAAAATCCTGTTGTCATGCTTTTGTCTGCATGGGTGTAGTTTGACATCTGGGCTGTTGGTGCCAGACCATGACGCTGGGTATTCATGTTTCTAGGTTTCACATTATACATTCACTTGTCTTGGTCTTGCACATCAGTTACTATGGTGACCATCTGCTTACTGCTCTGTTGCGGGTCAGTAGGTGTGCTAACAGTGCAGGACAAGTGTGAGAGAGAGATATTTACTATCGTTATACTGTGCAAATATTGATTTACACTACCTGGAAAGACAAACTGCCATTATGTTGGATGGTAATGTTTTAAATAGTCAATATACTTTGTTAATGGTTACCTGCTCGCTAACAAGTTGCCAAGGTTCGAGTGATACAATGTAATTTACTCTATTCAGTCTGCTAAATATAATGAACTTTACTTGTTAGTCAGTAAAAATCTAATTTTATGCTAATATAAATTTCCTTCAGTAGCAAGTTTATTTACTTTTATTAGACTATGCAAACATTAAATGTGTTTAACTGGAATCAGTGCATCTAGTTTTTTTTGTTGGGTCTGGCAGGTTTAATCAGGATGTTATCCAGTATGTGTCTCGTGTAGTGATCGACCGATATTGATTTTTTTTATAACCGATACCAATTATTTGCATGTTTGTGTGCCCGATAACCGATATGTTGAACCGATATTTATTTACTGTTAGAAAGTAAATAAATGACTGCGTGAAGTAAGTCCATAATTCACTTTGGTTTTTCCTCCTTTCAGTCATCTTAACAAAAAATGTTTTGAGAATTAGCAGTCTTTCATGCAGGGCTCTAGACTCATTCTTCCCACTGATCTCACTTTTGCAACTAAATTTCTCAGTTGGTCGCACGAGCACATAATTTGGTTGCAATTTTTTTTTTTTTTTTTTTTTTGCTACAACCTTTGATTAATCAATGCATGCTGATGAACTTTTATCATAGTTTATAGTTATATGGTAATGAAAGTGTTCAACAGTCAACTTGTTCTTTTTTTATCAGTATTATTTGTGATTTCAATTTTGTGAACAGGAATTCCTTTTTTCGTGCACTTTCACTTTCAAATTTGCAATCTTGGTGTCACATTTTACAAGAAAAGATAATTGTCTGTTTTGCTTATATCTATACACCTTTAATTTTTTAAGACTAAAACAAAAGATGGATTCATTGTTATTCTTAATTAAAAAGCACAACAACAATAAAACAGTACGTTGACAATGACAAACTAGCTTACATAACATTTATTAACAAAAACGAATAAGACGAGGCATGGCATAGGACACACCACATGCTGTATTATATACAGAGTATATTACAGAATGTTTAGCAAACTCTGAGGAAGCAAATAAATATTCATATTTTTTTAATTTAAGGAAAGCCTCCATAGCGTAACGTGGGGTAAACAGCACGACAGCAAGCTTGTCGTGCTGACGCCGCGAGTATAAACCACGAAGCGCTCGCGCTGAAAGCACCTCTCTTCACGTGATCAGTGAAATCTGACTCCTGCTATAATACGCGCTGTATGAAGCAGACGCTTTGGAGCAGCGCAGACCAGGCACTCGTACAAATGCGACCACGTCAAATTTTAACTCGCAAAAAATTACCATTTTGGTCGCAGTCTAGAGCCCTGTCATGTTAAATTTAATCTTTGTATTACAGCAATAAAACATTTTATTTATAAAAAAGCTTTAGCAGCAACACTAATATTAGCAGTAAGCAAAATAAACGTAGAATGTCTAATGTTTTCAAATGGAGAAAATAAATAAAGGACAGGAGTCATATCAACTTCATTTTTAACTACAGTTTTAGTAGGTTTATAAGCTGTTTAATAGGGTAAAGAGTGAAGAATAATTCACTGGATAATGTTAATTCACGGAATAATATTCTCTGGAATATTGGAATATAACAAGCATCGTATTTTATTGCATTTCTCAACTGGCATGCTCTAAATTATGCTGCTGACAGCGCGGTTTATCTGTGCATTTACACAGAACTATAGGCTACTCAAACTCAGATTGCAGAGAATTTCCATAGAGTTGTATTAATTTAGATGTTTATCGCAATTCTCAAAACATCCACAAGATGGCAGTGTTTATCTGTGAATCCGATATTACAAAACCGATATCCGATTATGGAAAAATGCTTAAATATCGGGAAAATATCGGTAAATTGATATATTGGTCGATCTCTAGTCTGGTGTAGCTGTATATTACGCGTTGTATTTAACACCCAATGTATTTATGTAAAGAGTATGTTCCTGGTGGATGAGTGCTGATCTTCCAGTTGTGTGGTGAATGGTAAATGCAAGAGCTGTCAATCTGAGAGATCAATGCAATCCAAGCACCCTCACGCTGTAAAACACTCAATGATTGGTCTTTATTCATCGTCCCTACCCACCATACCTGAAATACAGTTTCTATTGGTTGAACATCCCAATGCTTTCAAATTGTATTGGAAAACATTGCAACATCATGCGATCGGATCCTGGATGTCCTGTTTAGCAATAGCAAAAAATGCAACTCTATGAGGATTATCTCAGGATCTACACGTGGTGTTATGTTTGGGCTTGTTTGAATAAAGAACACTTGGTCAGCTATGCTTTACTAATGTTTGATGAAGCTACAAACCAAAACACAGCATACATGTTCTTGTATTGTTTGGTCTCCTGAAACAATTCTGCTAGTTGAGACCTTTTCAGCAATATGACGCAAAGCTGTCTTTTACGTACGATGCTTAACAAGTCACATTTTCAAATAAAGTCACATTTTTATTTTGAATTTAGGCATATAATTTTGGCTCACATTTCTGGGCCTATTTCCTCTTTCAGCCAAAATAATGGTGTCTTTTAGTATTCAGTTTTTTCCCCCAAACTCTCCAAAATGGCGGAAGAAGTATTTGGGGAGAAGAATTGTTGAATAAATTGTTGTTATTGTTTTCTTTGCACACAATAAGTATTCTTGTTGCTTCGTAAAATTATGGTTGAACCCCTGATTTCACATGGACTATTTTACCGATCTCCTTGCTACGTTTCCTTGATCGTGGTAATATCCTTGCTGTCTATGGAGGGTTAGAGAGCTCTCAGATTCCATCAAAAATATCTTAATTTGAGAGATCACGTGACCCTTCGACGGCGATGCAGGCTTGAATCTTTCGCCCTGCTCACTTTGCCATATTTTGTATGATCCTGTCAGTAAAATTTGAACCACTCTGCATTGGACCTGTCATGAGTGCTAAGGCAGACAAAGGGGATCGGAAAAGAGAGATTGAGCAATCGCCAATGAAGAAAAAATTCAGAGATTCCGCCATCTCCAGAGAAGACCTCGAAGAGGCTATTTCTAGCAGCATCGAACTAGCATTTAAAGACCAACAAAACATTGAATTCGGTTGTGAATTTGGCAGTAAGAGAGGCGATGGACTCTGTGCTGATTCCAGCATTACACGAACTGCGTGAAGACATACAAGCGACCAACAAGTCTGTTAAAGAGCTAAGAGAGGAGTTTGAGGCCATAGCTACCGCGGCGAAGCAGACACGTGACCGCGTAGATTCTGTTCAAGCAGCTGCACGTGAGGATAGGAGGACAGTCACGGGCTTAAAAAATCAGCTGGAGCGACTCACCGAGAAGGTGACGGATATGGAGGACAGGTGCAGGAGGAACAACGTACGACTGGTGGGGCTGCCAGAGGGGGCTGAGGGATCCGACGCGGCTGGTTTCCTCAGAGTTAATATTTCTAAGTGGATTCCTTCCTTGAAGGGCCGTGACATTGAGATCGACCGGCACATCGCGTGTATGACGGAGGGAGGGGCTCCGATCAGCCGCGCACCCTCATCTTCCGTGTACTGAGATGGCATGACAGATCAGATATCCTGAAGGGTGCTCGAAAGGCTTATCCGGTGAAATGCGCACCGAACAATGTCACACTGCTATTTTGTCCCGACTTTAGTCCAGCTACAGTGATCAGGAGAAAGGCATTTGGTCCGGTTTTGAAGAAGATGACAGCGCTTGGTCTCCAGCCCTTCTTCATCTATCCGGCCGTAATCAAACTACGGCACAAGGGGGAACAGAAAAGCTTTGATTCCCCTCAGAAAGCGGAGGATTTTATTAGCTCCCTGTCCCAGCAGAAGACGTATGCTCTGCGCAGGGGAACGGCGGCCGCTGTTTCTCCAGCCCGGCGGGAGGAGTTTGATGGTCGGGATGAACATGGTCCCAGCTGCTCAGGAGCGGATGATAGCAGAACGGACATGGACGCTGACTAAATTTGGTTTTTGCTTTTTTCTTCTCTCCCCTCTACTACTGAGATATTGTTCCTATATATCCGGTACAACGATCTCATTGCTGGCAAGACTGACACCCCTTTTTTCTTTTTGGAGGGGACTAATGGAGAGTTGGTTTAATTTAAAATATTTTTTTCTGGGAGTACGAGCTTTTTGGGAGACATGTCCTGCGTTGGAGTGGATCGGTCACGAACCATCACTATTTTTTGTTGCTCAGTCAGACCTATGTTCTGGGTAATGTGCGGTCTGAGTTGTTCCTTGTTTAAGGTTGTCGGTTGTTCATGTTTTTATGTGGTTTTTACTTTTTACAACAGACATTTATACTTTAATTTATTTGACCTTATTTCTAAAGGTATTTTTCATCTAGGAGGTTTGGTATCTAAAATACACGTCAACGTTTAAACGCTATATATTCAATGCATACTCTAAATATTGTATCACTAAATGTGAATGGGTTCAATTCTGCTGTTAAACGAACTCGTGTGTTAGAATATTTACATCGTAAATCTATTTCCTGTGCCCTAATTCAAGAGACACATTTAAAGCAATCCGACGTGGCACGTTTCCAGAATAAGTATTACAAATTAGCAGCTTTTTCCTGCGCTCAAAATAAAACTAAGGGGGTGCTTATTCTTGTTAACCGGAAGTTAAATTTAACAATTGAACACCTTGGTAGTGATGAGAAGGGTAGATTTGTTTTTATCCGATGCTAAATATATAATAATAGGTTAGCCTTGGTCTCTATTTATGGTCCGAATGAGACAGACAGTGCATTCCTCACACAGATCTCCAAAACTCTGCTTGAGCAGATTGATGGCCATCTGCTTCCTTAATATATAACAAGATTCTTGATTGCATTATAAAACCTCTTTCTATTACATCTAAAAATCTGGCGCATCGTCTTATTCACTTCAAAGGGCCCGTAATTATAAAGCATTAAAGGTTTTGATAACACTTTATAATTAAGTCTCATTTGTTAACAGTAGGGAATGCATTAATTAACATGAACTAACAATGAAAAATATATATTTTACAGCATGTTAATTCTTCATTGATAGTATGAACTACTAGCTTTATAAGCATTTTTTAAGGATTTTATTGAGAAGTTTAAACAGACTCTCTCTCTCTCTCTCTCTCTCTCTCTCTCTCTCCCCCCCTCCACACTCACTGAACTCACACAGTCAGTCACCCACCGCACACATTAGAAGCACAGTGACAGGAGAACTCTACGTTTTAAATTTTTCTCCTCCGCATAGTGTATTGTAAATTCATGAAATTAATCACATATCCTCACACTGTATTGTTCTATGTATGTAATTTTTTATGAAGTGTTTGGAAGCTGCTCTTAAAAGAAAAAAAAAAAAAGTTTTCTCTTTTTTCTGTAACTTTAATAAATTGCCATTAAAACACCGTTCACTTCAAAGTCATTCATAGAGCATACATAACTCCTTACAAAAGATTCAAAATGAAACTACAATCAAATTTGCCATATATGTAATACTACATTTACATTTATTAATTTAGCTGACGCTTTTATCCAAAGCGACTTACAGTTGCTATATATGTCAGAGGTCGCACGCCTCTGGAGCAACTAGGGGTTAAGTGTCTTGCTCAGGGACACATTGGTGTCTCACAGTGGATTCGAACCCGGGTCTCTCACACCAAAGGCATGTGTCTTATCCACTGCGCCATCACCACCCCTATACTACATCACTACTACATCACGATACTACATCATCAGGTACTTTTCTGCATATGTTTTGGGAATGTCCTATCACTAGCAGTCTATGGACACATGTAAACCTGGTTTTATCATCCTTACTGAAAATTGATTGGTCAGTTAACCCAAGTTTGTGTCTTCTTAATGATGATTCTGGTCTTTGTATAAGTTTGATGCAAAAGAGAATGTTGTTTGCTGGCTTTACAGCTGCGAAGAAGACAATAATACAGAACTGGTTTACACCGCATATGTGTGGGAAAACATATTGGATCCGTAGCCTCCTGCAAATAGTGTCTTGTGAATGTACAACAGCACGAATCAATGGAGCCAAGCCTTCTACCATTGATGCTTGGCAGTGCTTTCTCTCTGAAATACGTGACTGTATGGAGGAGTGACTTCTGTGGGTTTCTTTTTTCTGTCCTTCCTTTTCTCCCTCCTTTTGACTGGACTTTGAGATGTTGAGTATGTGTCTGTTGTTTTATTTTATTTTATTTTCTTAATATATTGGTTTTTTTTATGTTGTGTTATGTATGAAAAATAAAATGTTGATAACAAAAAAAAAAATCTTAATTTGTGTTCTGAAGATGAAAGAAGGTCTTACAGGTTTTGAACGACATGAGGGTGAGTAATTAATGATAACATTTTCATTTTTGGGTGAACTATCCCTCTAACAGTCCATATTGATATAGAAAAGCAAAGAAAACATCATCAACATCATAAAATGCATAAAAAATTATTACATTGGTAAAAAGCTAATAATTAAACCATAAAAATGCACAATATAAATAATTCAAACGTTTAAACACTAGAAATATAAATATTTTATTTGTTTACCTTGTCTTGTGTGTGTTTGTCTATTAGGGCGTTATTTCAGCAATACGGTTTAAAATACACAGCCGTCATCCCCACCAACATGTTTGGACCCCATGACAACTACAGCATTGAGGACGGTCATGTGATGCCAGGGTTGATCCACAAGACGTACCTGGCGAAGAGTGAGACACGTTTAACTCTCAATCACATTCAGAGCGTCTCACATGTTCACGGGGTAAATGATGGGTGTTTGTGTTGTAGAGGAAGGTAAACCTCTGCAGGTCTGGGGTTCAGGTCGCGCTCTGCGGCAGTTCATCTATTCTCTGGATCTGGCTCGTCTGTTTCTGTGGGTTCTGAGGGAGTACGACGAGGTGGAGCCCATCATTCTGTCAGGTACTCCAGCTGTGTTTGATATCACACGTGTTGGGTCTGTTTCATCAGAGCTTGTGGAGACTCGGAGCTCATTGGTTGATCAAATACCATATTCTCTTTTTCTGTTTATTTCTGTCTAGTCGGGGAGGAGGATGAGTTGACTGTAAAGGACGCTGTGGACGCTGTGGTCGAAGCGTTCGGGTTCAAAGGGGAAGTGATTGTATCCTTTCTCACACCAACAGTGTCTGCAGTTATTTTTACAGTTGGCAAAAGTCTTTCTTCTGTGCATGAAAGTAGAATCTCTTTCTTGAGAAATTCTAAAAAAAATTTTTTTTAGAATTTCCAGATAGTTTTTAAGCTTCAAAGCACCATAAAAGTTGTCCACGAATGAACTAAACCTCAAAGCATTTGTTCACACAGACTTACAGATGAACCTTAACTAAGCTCTCTCTCAGTATGACTCTAGTAAATCAGACGGACAGATCAAGAAAACCGCCAATAACACCAAACTACGCAAATACCTGCCAGACTTCAAGTTCACGCCGTTCAAAAAAGGTGATCAGCACAAAAGATTCAGCATTTATGCCATGTTTTTAAAAGTAGTAAATTGTAGTAAAAAGTAGTGACCCAAATCTGAATCTTTTTTTTTTTCTCAGCTGTTAAGGAGACGTGTGATTGGCTTGCGGCCAATTATGACTCCGCCCGTAAATGAAGATCTTCACATCTGATTGGCTGTGGGGAGTTTGAACACTGTTCAATGCTGGAAAACCAAACAATAACTGATCAAACACTTCCAACAACCCTTGATAATTATTAGGAAGATAAAATCATTGGACGCTGCCACTGAAGATCAACTTTTTCTGAAATTGTAGTCACTAATTTTAACATCTTAAAACATTGGCCATTGCGTTCAAGAAATCAACAGATAGCTCTATGACTGGCTGCATTACTCAACACTGCAAAAGCATTGACGGGGTTGGTTACATGTTTGTGACACAGGATCACGTTTTTGAGACTATCTTTGGTACACCTCAGTTTTAAGGAGAAAAAGTTCAGCAGTGGAGATGAAAGCTAAATTTTGACGGTTTGTCTTTAAAGCATATTAAAAGCATCACACAGATGTGAACAGGGTTAAAAACCTTCTTTAAGCGTTTTATTTGCGCTCTGTACTGGTGATGTAGATTTGTTTCTGTTTTTGCTGGCGTGTCAATCAGGGTATTTTCTGGCTTTATTTTCTAATCGTATTTAAAATGATGTTTAATGTGCTTTTTCTATATGTAGAATTTTTTTTATATTTTAAGGGTTCCCACATAATGCAATTTTTTTTTATATTTCATTTCCAGCATTATTAGTTTATATTGCGGTTTCCTCAAAACAGAGTCATAAGGATAAGAGTGATATACAAATATGAATCAAGAAAAAGCAGGAAGCTCTAAAATAAATTTTACAAATAATTTAAAACTCAAAGGATCTAAGAATTTTTAATGTGTGTTTTGAACCTTCATGAGAACGATATTCTGTTTTTGTACTTTTATAATCATTTATCATACAATGTAATCATTTATTGTAAAGTAGTCATTTTCAGTTGCTTCTGTTTGGATATAATAACATTTTGCTGAATCTGTGCTGAACATTTATTGAAAGTATGACTAAGGATTGAAACACAGGTTATTCAATAAACCCTGCCGTTTTTACCATCACTTCATTTCCTGAATTCTGCCTTGTTGCTCATAGAAGACAGGTGCAATATTAACTGGTTTTGGATACCACATGGACACTGGATGAATGGGATCCGGTAAAGAGGCTGAATCATTGTGACTAAATATGTTTTTGGTATTTGAGCGTTTTAAGTTTAAGTACAACAACATGGTGGACGCAGCAGCTTCTCTCTCTCCCGACAGAACGGTGTTTTCCTGTTTTTTGTTTTGTAAGTCGCAATGTTTTTGTACATCTTCACGTCTACCTGTCTTTAAGCGCCCCTATCATGTACATCACCTCTTGTGATCCCCAGTACCGGAAACCCAGAAGTAACGTTATGTCGAAGCAATTTACAGATCTAAATAAAATAATGTTGCCTTTCGTTTCACTAATACACGTTTTCTTATTTCTTTAAAGGATGTCTAGGCTAAAATGGCCCAACTTAAATCTAATATATTTAAAATGTCTAATGTAGGAGCTGATTTCTCATCACAGCAGCCTGTAAAACACTTGCATTAGTTGATTAAATTAGGCTGATTGTAATATAAAACCTTTACTACACCTTATCTTATTCAATGAGATCAATTCTCATTTATTACTACCGATTTAGCAACACTTTAGCAAACATCTAGAACATCTAACTGACCAAACTATTTATGTTTCTTAAACAAGACTTTAAGACAAGTCTTTCAAACTTTTCCATTTAGTTATTACAGGTATTCTAATGCTTACAATTCAAATACACAGATGGCTTTCCTGCCCAGTGAACACTCATGAGATCCATAACACTTAAACTCTTATTAGGATTCAGGAATTATTTTTACAGCTCAATGTCTATTACAGTATACAACATGATTAAATTACAGATAATAATAATAATCCAGCAATAAACCTTTGGATAATTTTCATTATACTAATGTAAAGTAATCTTGCAGTAGATGAAAAACACTAGAAAAGTTCAAATATCAAAGAATTGTATATGAGCTTGGTGCACCACAATACAGTACAGTAAAAAATAAACGCAGCATGCTCTGCACATTTGGTCAATTTCATTACAGTATACAGCACTATAGCGGTTTCCTGGTCTCTGACACAAGACTATATCTCTAGGCAGTCATTTCTCAGTTCTGCAAACATGCAGTAGGCTACACATAAAAAAAAAAATGGTAACAAACTAAATTTGACAGTCACACGTTTGAAGGTGTACAGCATGTGCTACATATGAACATAAAGAACAGTGAAATCTCATGTACTGGTAATGTACTGTAATTATACTGAATGTATAAGTATAAAACCCATGTTATTCGTTCAGCTCTCTCCGTTGTTAGGAATCTGATTGCTACCTAATGTTTAACTTGCTCATTGTTAAACTTTTTGAGAAATGTGTCTTTGTTTTGAGAACTGAATTAATGGTTTGGGAAAATGGGCCAACTAAAATCAGTTATATATATTGCAGAAAACTGCAATATAAGATTCGTACCTAACTCTGCTATTAATTTTCGTGATCGGCATCTTCTTATTGATTTAATGTTATTCTTTCGTCCGATATGGCAGAAAGACCTATTATATAATCCATGATGAAAGTGGAGCGAGCGGTCTGACTCAGAGAATCGGATCACCAAACAATTACAGGATGAATCTCAAACATATCCAGACGGGATTAGATTTCTGTGAGGACTTCCGAATAAACCGAGAAGTAGTATCTGATTCAGGAACAAATGTAAAAACTATTCGTTAGTGAATGGGCTGTGCTTTATGTTTTTGACTCAGAAAGAACCGGTTCATAAGAGTCATTAGTTAATGAAGCCGACTACACTGAGTGCTCGTGCAACCATCGTGCACAGTTTAGTGAAAGACGTGTTGTTTTTTGCCATTATTTTCCATTACACTGTCATCGCCAGACACTGCTTACATTTATATTTTATTCTGTGATAATTCTGGGGTGTCCCCGGTAGATCCGCCCCTGTTTACATTGTAGCAAAGTGTCATTTCTTCAGTGTTGTCACATGAAAAGATATAATAAAATATTTACAAAAATGTGAGTGGTGTACTCACTTCTGTGAGATACTGTATATCTATATAATATAGTTTCCAATTTGTGTCACATGCATGATAAATATATGTAAACATGCTGCTTTAGGAGCACTGAAGAGACGAGAGTATCTTTCAGAAACATCGCCCAACACACGTCATTCATTTGGCCGCCATTGTGGGAGGACTCTAAAAAAACATGAGACAGAACCTGAGTAATTATTAACATAAGTATCATACGGTTGTAAATATCACTGTTGAATGATTAAACTCTACATTAGCTGTGTTTGTTTCTTGTTTTCAGAGGAATAATGTGCACATCAATGATAATGTGCTGAGCATGTCTCAGGAGTTCGGGGTGGTGAAGGTCGTTTCCTGTCTGTCTATGTGTGTTTTTCCAGATAAAACCACCTACCCTATAGATGAGACCGTGGTAAAGCGCTCACACACTGGCAGTCTGCTATATGTGCTGGATGTTAAAAGGCTCATATCAAACTTGTTTTGTCCTGTCTAGTCATAGTGAGATTATGAGGCAGTAGGATAGATACAATCAGGGCTTGACATTAACACATGCCTATCTGCCAAATGCGTGTGAATAGAGTGGTGGAGCTATGATGTCACTTTGTAGGCCAAAACCCGGAAGCGAGTTAGCATTTTAGCACTTCCAGTTCCATCGTCCCAGAGTCCATGGGTATTTTGAATGGGATTTTGGTTAATAAGGTTCGTGGTTCACACAGGCTCAAGATACTTCTACGACATAAAGCACACCAGTTTCACCACACTTGTGATTTTTTTAAGCTGTTACGTTTCTTAAAAAAGACGGTTGCTAACAAGTTGCTAAATGGGACTACAGGCGCTGTCGGAGACATTCAACGTCATAACAATTTACAGTATTTTCCAGTTGTAGTATAATTTGTAATTCAATTAATTTTAGAATAACCAAAGAATAGTTTCCCGCATTTTATATTGTTGTTCGACGATGTTTTTTGCTTTGGAGTCTTTGGAGGGAAGATGCTCGTTTTATCGCTTACTGATGTGGAGACTCTGGGTTCTTATCATAAGGTAAACTCATATACGGTTATTACATGTAAACACCACATTTGCCGGCTTTATGTGGTGAAAGTGAAACTTTAATGATGCATAGTGCTTAAAGCCACGTTAAAATGAAATGTTTACGGCCTCATGAAGCTGTTAGTGTCAGGATCCTGCCCTGACAGTCTTGTCTGTCCTGTCTTTGTTTAATGTATCTTTGTTCATTTTGTGTCTGAGCACATGGCTGTTTTCAAGAAGCAAGGATAAAATAACATTTTGTGTAACCACCCTAACAAAATGAGAGCTCAAATGTGGTACTTTGTTCACTAAAATAAGTTTAATCTTACCAAATCAATATTCATATTAATCAAGGATTTATTGACTTTTAATGCACCTTATTTCAAAATGTACAGAAATACGTGCTTTTAATGTCCTTTAGTTAAGATTATTTCATTTATTCACTACTATTTATTACTAATGTCTCATTTCAGTTTTAGTTTGGCTCTAGTTTTGTATTTATTCCAGTTTAAATGAAAAGGTTCATGTAGCGTGGATTAAAATTCATATACAGATTAAATATGTTTCACTGAACATGTTAAAAATAAGTTGTCGGAAGCGCCCGTGATGCTGTAGTTCGTTTATAGTTTAGCTTTTCAGTTCTGGCGCTTTTATTTAGGCTTCAAAACTCATCAAAGTTGTATTATTTTGTGAAGATTATCTTGATGGACAAAACAGGTAAGTTTCATGAACTATGACTGAACATAGAGCTTATTTCCATAAATGCCTATGGAAAAATCCTATTGGCTTTTTGTGGAGGGAACCAGTTTCATGCTAACAGCCGATCCGCCTACAAAGTGATGTCATAGTTCCCCCACTCTATATTAGGGGTATATAACAGTCTCTCCCACTAGCCACTTTGGTGGGGTTTCCACGGGTCCTTAAAAAGTCTTCAATTTAGTTGCATCAAATTTATGCCCGTAAAAAGTCTTAAATCATTAAACGGTACAAGAAAAGTCTTTATTTATTATAATTTCAATATCAAATAAATGTCAAATACATTCCCTGACTTTCACTGACTAAAAAGCTGAATTTCCATGACCTATAATGAACGGAAAAACAGTCCGATGTTGTGCGGAGCACTTTTTACTGTTAAATGCTCTTTGATATTTTTTTAAACTCGGTCTTTGAAGAGGTCATTTTGTAGCCAAAGCTCCTAAAAATGGTAATTTTATGGCATATTTGCCTTAGTTAACCGGTACAGCCTGGAGACTTCATTTGATTGTGATTGCCAGTTGACGAGTGGAAAGGGAATATAATGGAGCTCAACGCTAAGGATGTTTTCAGTGGTTAAAATGATTACTTGCCCTGTTAATTAATCTAAGCTAAGATTAAGCTAAAGCTAACACCGCACCGGCTCTCTTTACCCAGCATTTTCCTCGCTAATGTGCGGTCATTGGTGAACAAAATGCATGAGATACGACTTCGCATCACCCATAGTAAGAAACTTTTGGACTGCAATGTCATGGTTTTCACTGAAACATGGCTACATAGCGACATACCCAATAATGCTATTGATCTAACCGGACGCTACACGCTCCGAGCAGATAGAACGGCAGATGACTCCGGCAAGACCAGAGGCGGAGGATTGTGCATTTATGTAAACAAAGCTTGGTGTACGAACTCTGACATTGTTGGAAAACACTGCTCACCTAACCTAGAGTTTCTCATGGTGAAGTGTAGACCTTTCTATCTGCCGCGGGAGTTCACTTCCACCATCATAACTGCAGCCTATATTCCCCCGGATGCTAATGCCAAGCTTGCTATGAACGAACTGCATGCGGCCATTAGTAAACAACAGACTGTACACCCGGAAGCTGCATTTATTGTTGCGGGTGATTTTAATCACTCCAACTTAAAGACAGTGCTCCCCAAATTCCATCAGCATGTCTCCTGCCACACTAGAGGAGACAAAACTTTGGATCATGTTTACACAAACATCGCAGGAGCTTACATCGCGACTCCCCTCCCCCACCTCGGACAGTCTGATCACCTTTCTTTGTTTCTCACCCCCAAGTATTCACCCCTCATCAACCGTGTGAAGCCATCAGTGAAGACCATCAAAGTGTGGCCAATGGGAGCAGAGTCTGTACTTCAGGACAAGTTTCAACACACGGACTGGAGTATGTTTGCTTCTCAGGCTGCCAGTGGCTCTCACACAGACATTGATATCTATACCACCTCTGTACTGGACTACATCAATACCTCCATTGACAGTGTCACAACAGAGAAACAGATCACAACGTACCCTAATCAGAAGCCATGGATGAACAAGGAAGTGCGGCTCTTGCTGAAAGCCCGCAACACTGCTTTCAGATCAGATGACGCTCAGGCCTACAGCGTATCCAGGGCTAACCTGAAGAGGGGCATCAAGAAGGCCAAGCACTGCTACAAGCTAAAGGTAGAGGAGCATTTTTCCAACTCTGACCCCCGGCACATGTGGCAGGGCATCCAGGTCATCAGTGACTACAAGCCATGCAACTCCACTCCAACGGTCACAGACGTCTCCTTCCTTAACGAGCTAAATTACTTTTATGCTCGCTTTGACAACAACAACAAGGAGACAGCCACCAAGATCACACTCTCATGAGACCATCAGACCCTCAAACTCACCTCCACAGATGTCTGCACAGCATTGAGCCGGATCAACGCATACAAGGCTGCTGGCCCCGACGGCATTCCTGGACGTGTGCTCAGGACATGTGCAGAGCAGCTCGCAGGGGTCTTCACAGACATTTTCAACCTGTCACTCACCCAAGCAATGGTGCCAACATGCTTTAAGTCGACATCCATTGTGCCAGTGCCGAAACACTCCTCCCCAACGTGCCTGAATGACTACCGCCCCGTAGCACTCACACCCATTGTTATGAAGTGCTTTGAGCGACTGGTCCTGGCACACCTCAAGAACTGCCTCCCACCCACACTGGACCCACACCAATTTGCCTATAGAAGCAATAGAAGCACTGAGGATGCAGTAGGCACAGTACTGCACTCGGTACTCACACACCTGGAAAACAACAACACATATGCACGGATATTATTTGTTGATTTCAGCTCAGCATTCAACACCGTCATTCCCTCCAAGCTGACCACTAAACTTGGAGACCTGGGTGTTAACACCTCCCTTTGCAGTTGGATTATGGACTTTCTGACCAACAGACCTCAGCATGTTAGGTCAGGCCTCACCTGCTCCACCACCATCACACTCAACACCGGCGTACCACAGGGCTGTGTGCTGAGCCCATTCCTCTACTCCCTCTACACCCATGACTGCAGGCCTGTGCATGGATCCAACTCCATCATCAAGTTTGCTGACGACACCACAGTGATTGGCCTCATCAGAGACAACGATGAGACTGCCTACAGGGAGGAGGTACAGCACCTGGCTGCATGGTGTGCTGACAATAGCCTGCTCCTCAACACCAGTAAGACAAAGGAACTCATTGTGGACTTCAGGAAGAAGAAAAGTGGAACGCATGACCCCATCCACATTAACGGGATGGTTGTTGAACGTGTCTCCAGCTTCAAGTTCCTGGGAACCCACATCTCGGAGGACCTGACCTGGACCACCAACACATCCAGCCTAGTCAAGAAGGCTCACCAACGCCTCTTCTTCCTTAGGACACTGAAGAAGAACCACCTGTCTCCAATCATCCAGCGGAACTTCTACCGGTGTGCAATTGAAAGCATCCTGACCAACTGCATCACAGTCTGGTATGGGAACTGCTCAGCTGCTGACCGCAAGGCACTACAGAGGGTGGTGAAAACCGCCCAACGCATCACAGGGACACCACTCCCTGCCATTGAGGACGTCCAGAGAAAACGCTGTTTACGTCGAGCTCGCGGCATTCTTAAGGACTCCTCTCACCCTGACCATAGACTGTTTAACTTACTGCCCTCTGGGAGGCGCTTCAGGAGCCTCCGAACAAGGACAAGCAGACTCAGGAACAGCTTTTTCCCTACAGCTGTTTCCCTACTAAACTCTGCCCAATGACACCCCCCTCACACACCACTACAAACTCTTCACCCCTCCCCATCATTAATCGATAAAAAAAACAAAAAAAACAACCAATCTACACTGAGTACTATGTACTGTAAATTTTATTTCTATGCACTTTCAATGTTCATTGCACTAGTGTTTATATATCTTAATTTATAGCTTATTCATATCCATTTGTAATTATTTTCATAGTTTTTGCTCATAGTGTACATACATTTACTGCACAATCCATCTGTATAGTATGTTCATATCACCCATCTGTATATCATACTGATAGTATTTAAAAACTTGTAAATTATGTCCATAGTACTACTGCCTTATCTGTATATTTCTGTACATATGTAACATATTGTAGGCACTGTATATCCTGTACCTCTGCTTATTGCACTTCTGGTTAGATGCTAACTGCATTTCGTTGCCCTGTACCTTACATGTGCAATGACAATAAAGTTGAATCTAATCTAATCTAATCTAATATTTTTACTAGCCTTGACACAAAAAATAAATTAATAAATTAAATAAAATAGTTGCTTTTATCAATTTAGATTTTTGTATTCTAATAAATAAACTTGACATCAATATTTTAGATACCAATACAATTTTACAATTATCGATTTCACAGCAAAAAAAAAAACACTAGCCTAACTAATATAAAGTTCAAACATTATTAAAGATAAGTGACAGCCAGTAAATAAGAACAAATGAACAAATAGCAAGTAATAGCAAAATTAACTAGATAGAAATAAAATTTTGCTTAAGTTTTTATGTTTTGTTGGTGTTCAGGTACAGAAATTAAATAATTACTTATAAAATAACATTTGCATATTCTTCACTCTGCCTTGCACCTTGATTTTTCATTGCCATTTGGAATTAGTGGCAAGGTAACCACTGCATTTTAATCATGAATAATAAAAATTTACAATGCTTGATTTATTTTAGACTGCATAATTTCAAAATCTGAAGCAAAAACAGAAGGGTGTGACTTTAGCTTTGTGAAATTATGCTATGTGAAACGGAAACAGCAACAGGGCTGAATGAGACGCAATTTCACTCTCTGCCAGCAGGTGGCGCTTATGGAACAGCGTTTCCTTGGTTGCCGCTGTAAACACATTGGGCCTCATTCATGAAACATTCGTAAATATAGGAGTAAATTCCGAGTAATTTGCGCGTAAAACAGACCTTCCCGAAAACTCTCCTCTGGATTCACAAACGCTTCGTAAACGTCCGATTTGATAGTTAAACATGCGTATGTTAATGAATTCCAATCATTGGTAAATAGGGCGCTCGTGCACGCTCATTCACAATTAGCATAATCCCCGCCTATGAATTACGACTGTCAACTATATATGGGCATCATATTATGAAACGAAAATAAGGATTTCATCATGTCCTCTCAAAAGCGAATGAAAAAGAAGAATTTCTCAGATGCAGAAATTGAAGTTTTAATATCAGAAGTGCATTCAAAACGCAACATTTTATTTTCAAGTGTACATACTGGACTATCAGGTCCTAAAAAAAAAAGGAATCTTGGCAGCACATTACAGATGCTGTTATTGCAGTTTCATCTGTTAATCGAACTGTCCCGGAAGTTAAAAGGAAATGGTTCGACATGAAGCTTGACTGCAAAAAACGCATTACTTCATTTCGACAAAATCGTATACAAACAGGAGGAGGACCACCATCATCATCATCGAACGTATCTGCATGCGATGAACGCATCATCAGTATACTCGGTGAACCCTCTCTGTCAGGTATAATTCCCGATGGTGACAGTGATGAACCTCCCTTGCAGGAAAACACTTCGCCACAGTCAGGTGGTAAGGCTACAGTTTTATTAAACTATTTAGGTCAATTTGAAAGTGTTAAAACTAAGAGATATAATAATTTGAGGAAATGCACTTTTCAGCTGATTTTTATTTTTTTTATTCTTTGTAAAGACAGACAAATGCCAACTGTGTCCGGCCATGAGACCACTGAAGCGATAACCAGACCCATAACTTCTACGGCACCTGGACCGGTAGCCTATTCCGCACCATCCCGCAGTGTTGGCTCTGCACAGACGGTTTTAAGTCAAGAAGTGCTGGATAAGCAAGACAAAATTTGTGAAGCTGTGTTGGCAATAAATAACACGTTAAAGGAAATAAATGCAATCATCCGAGAAATATGTGACGTAATTAAACATAAAAAATAACTTTACAGAAACTATTTTGTGTGCTTGTTTTAAATCGCATACATACACCCCTGGAAATGTAGAATTAGTTCCTGTCGCTTTGCAACTGCAGCCACAGGTATGACCATGTTTCGGATAGGCGACCTTGGAGGCACCATACCACGCTCGGGTTTAAGTATATCCTCTGGGTCTGGCAGATGTTCCATGGCAATGTTGTGTAGAACGCAGCAGGCCAGTATTATTTTGCAAACTTTTTCTGGTCTGTATAATAGTGTACCACCTGATGTGTCCAAACACCGTCAGCGTCCCTTTAAGATCCCGTTTGTGCGTTCAACAACTGACCGGGTTTTTGCGTGTGCTTCATTGTATGCCTGCTCCTGCCGGCTTTGGGGATTTATCAAAGGGGTCATAAGCCATGGTGTCAGGGGATAACCACTGTCACCTAAGTGTGAGGGGGGGAGGGAAAAATTAAAACAGGCCAACAGTTATTTATAAAAACAGGGTTTACATACCAATTAGCCATCCATCTTCAACTGCACCACTGTCCAAATGTCTGCAAATTGAGCTGCTCCGAAGGATGAAACTATCATGGGTTCCACCCGGCCAGCGGGCCACTACATTAAGTAATGCGCATTTAGCATCACAAATTAGTTGCACATTGATGGAATGATAGTTTTTCCTATTTAGAAATGCAAATGCATCATTTTATGGCGCCTTGATGCGAATATGTGTGCAGTCAATTGCCCCGATGACATTTGGCAGGTTTGCAATTGCAAAGAATCTCTGCTTCACCTCCAACTGATGAACCAGATTATAGGGGAATTTTATATATTGAGGCAGTAGCCGTATTAGGCCATCAAGAACATCTGGGATGATGCGACTCATGGATGACTGAGATATTCCTGACCTGTCTGCAATCTCCCGCTGGAATGTTCCTGTTGCCAAAAAACCAAGCACGGACAGCACCTGCAAGTGTGCAGGAATGCTGTGGGATCTTCTGGTTTCCCTTCTGAGTTTGGCCTCCAATATATTGCATAAATACAAAAGAAGTGGTCTGGGTAGTCTGAAACGACTAATCAACCAGTCATCATTCTCTGCAAGCAAGTCTGCACGGTCTCTAAAAATACGTCTTTTATGCAGCGTTCTGTCTGCCAAATCAAGCAATAGCGCTATATCAGCTATAGCAAATGTTTACTGTTATGCCTGATTCTGACGATTTTATAGAAAACCATTTTTGTAATAATTGTAAGTCTAATTATACATCCCTAACAGAAGTAATTAATTATTTAATTAGGCTTAAGTGTTAAGTTTGCAGATTCTATTACTGGTGTTCATAATAATAGTAAAATCAAAAACACAACATACTGTATATAATTACTGTATATTATTTTACAAAAATGCTGCGTGATACATACGTGATTATGTAAGGTAGGCCTAAATATTTTTATTAAAATGTAGCGCCATCTCTCCAGTGAGCAAAACATTCGGATGTTTTACGCACCATTTACACCTGGTAGGGAGCAGGTGTAAATTTCTTTCGTAGCAACTAACGTTTTGAAAATACGAACATTTTTATGAATCCGAAAATTTACGTCAGAACGGCTTTACGAACGATTTACACAAAAATTCGTTCTGCTCGTGTTTCATGAATGAGGCCCATTGAGCGTGTTAACACTCATTTAAATGCATTATACAGAGGCAAGATGAAAAGAAAACGCCATGTAAACTTTTCTGAATATAACCAGTTCCCCTCAGAAACACATTCATCTAAAATTCAATATTTAGGATTCCTACATTTCACATGAATCTTGTTCTGCCTGTTATGGTATTTTCTCCTCTTAGCGTCCGTCCTCAGCATCTCTGGCCTCTGTTAATGGCTGTTTACAGACAAATTATAATAATAACGTAATATTTCCACACAAATGGCATTTGGGAAAATGATTGCAGTGCAGTTTGTGTGCACGGAACAGAAGATGCTCTAAAATAAAACAAAAAATGGCACAGGTGCATGTTCTCCTCTATAAAATAAAAAATAGATTAATCATTGTTAAAGCTACAAAGTTACTTGCCAAGACGGGTTTTTTATACTTTTGTATGTATTTGCCCATTCAGGCGCAAGAAAGACGCTGAGAGAAACTCAATTCAGGGCTCGCGCGTCAAAGTCACGGCTGTCTGTACACGCTGTTTACACAGAATAGTTTTAGATATTCCTTGGACAAAAAATATATAAAATTCCCTGACTTTCAATGTCTGGAATAGACCTTTTAAAATTCCAGGATATTCCAGAATTTCCATGACCCGTCGGAACCCTGCTCTGAGGGGAACCGACTGTCTTCAAAAAAGTATCGATGGCATTTTCGTTTCATCTTCCCTCCAAAACTACATTATTTCTGCTGTTCCAAAAGTGCCACCTACTGGCAGAAAATTAATGTGCATTTTCAATATGCCCTTTCACTAGAAAAATGACCCGTATTTTCACACGCAGTTTTAAATGTGAACCAATGGATGCCAATATGCCTACTCAATATCTAAACAATTAAGACAGTAAGATACACGTGCATGTTTTAAATTAATATATACTCATTTATTAATGTATACTAATAATTTATACTTTTTACTAAAACCTTTTTTTTTAAATGGTTTAAAGGCTGAAATGTGAAGTTTATCATTTTTATAAAGCATTTTATTTTGTGAAAACCTGTAATTGAATTGTAAATCATATAATTTTACGGTTTAAAGGGATAGTTCACCCAAAAATGATAATGTGATGTTTATCTGCTTACCCCCATGGCATCCAAGATGTAGGTGACTTTGTTTCTTCAGTAGAACACAAACGAAGATTTTTAACTCAAACCGCTGCAGTCTGTCAGTCATATAATGGCAGTCAATGGGACCCACGGCTTTGAGAGACAAAAAAACATACACAGACAAACCCAAATTAAACCCTGCGGTTCATGACGATACATTGAGGTCTAAAGACATGAAACGGTCGGTCTGTGCAAGAAACTGAACAGTATTTATATAATTTTTACCTCTGATCCACCGCAGGGTCCAACTGTCCTGAGCGCGTTCACAACAGCCGGCACGTGACACAATGAGTGATGTATATGCGTGACAGATCACTTCCGCGCATGCATCTGCTATGCCAGAGCACATTGACGCGTCACACGCCAGCTGTTGTGAACGCGCTCAGGACAGTTGGACGTTGCTGTGAATCAGAGGTAAAAAATAAGGCAGTATTTTTCATTTTAGCACGTCATAGTCAACTTTAATAACGTAAAACATAATTTCCCAACAACAAGGTTGTGGGCAGTGAAAATGCTATGTGGCTAGTAACTTTGGAAAACCATTAGTCACAGTGGCTGGTGAGCAAAGTAGTTAATGTCAAGCCCTGGATACAATCATTCATGAACAACAGAGAAACTAGTCATCAAAAAATTGGACCTCATGGATATAGTGATTTAAAATGCATGATATGAGAGATTGAAGTTAGTGGATGTCTGATTGGTTTCCTGAGCCTCTTTCTGTGTCTTTCTCTATGTCAGATGCATAACATGAGTCTAATTACGGTTATGCCTATGCCAAAACGCATGATTGACATCCACAACAGGTCAGTTCTGCTCTCTTGGTGTCAAAATGCACTGGTTATGAGCTGTTCTTGGCTCCATTTCATGAAAACATGTCCAGATTGCATTTCTATGAAGATATTTTGCTTAGGGGAAAAGATGTTACTTTTAGAACCATTTGGGTTTTGTCTGCATGGGTGTAGCTTGACATCTGGCCTGTGGGCGCCAGACCGTGATACTGGGTATTCGGGTTTCTAGGTTTCACATTGGACATTCACACAACCTGTTTAAATAACAGGTTTGTCGTGCTTACATGAATGTGCCATCCAGTTTGTCCTCAGCCGTTTAAAGCAGTTAAAACAATATATTGCGTTTCCCACCATTGTTTACTGTTTAGATTTTTCCCACAGTGCATGAAGGTTTCTGTGAATGTACAAAACTGATGGGATAATTGGTTTGTTGTTGAACATTTGGCCATTAATAATGAAATGGAATTACAGACCTATTCTATTGCAGTACTTAAGTCGCGTGTTTGCTGGGATGTCAGGAAATGCTATTTTTACCTCAGGAAATTCAGTGTCCATAGATCTATAGTTCATTAAAGATATGAAGAAAGGAACTCATTTCTAAACGCATTGCTAAAATTTCAATGAACTGGAGTAGAAACCTTAATGGTCCTAAAGACAGGCTTGAGTTGATCAAATACCATATTCTCTTTTTCTGTTTATTTCGGTCTAGTCGGGGAGGAGGATGAGTTGACTGTAAAGGACGCTGTGGTCGAAGCGTTCGGGTTCACAGGGGAAGTGATTGTATCCTTTCTCACACCAACATGTCTGCAGTTATTTTTACAGTTGGCAACTTGGCAAAAGTCTTTCTTCTGTGCATGAAAGTAGAATTTCTTTGAGAAATTCTAAAAAAAAAATCTTTTTTAGAATTTCCAGATTGTTTTTAAGCTTCAAAAAGCACCATAAAAGTTGTCCACGAATGAACTAAACCTCAAAGCATTTGTTCACACAGACTTACAGATGAACCTTAACTAAGCTCTCTCTCAGTATGACTCTAGTAAATCAGACGGACAGATCAAGAAAACCGCCAATAACACCAAACTACGCAAATACCTGCCAGACTTCAAGTTCACGCCGTTCAAAAAAGGTGATCAGCACAAAAGATTCAGCATTTATGCTTTTCCAATATTAGTAAAAAGAAGAATCTAAATAGATGTTTTTCTTTTCTTGTGATTGGTTTGCAGCCAATTATGACTCCGCCCGTAAATGAAGATCTACATCTGATTGGCTGTTGGGAGTTTGAACAACAAAAGTCTGACTGATTGAATACTTTCAACAACAAGATTTTTTTTTAAGTACATTTTTAGTACATTTTTTTAAAATGTTTAAATATTTTGTAAAGGTCAAAATCGTAGCATTATTTAGCTCTCTTTTATTGTTTATTTCAGGTTTTAATAAGACACATTTAATGTGGGATATATACCATGACCAGTGCTGTACATTTTCCTGTTATTTTCTGGGTATATTTCGTAATGATACTATACTGTATACTCAATAAATAATAATGTTAATGTCCTCTTCTTTTTGCAGAACTTTGGTAATATTATGGGGTTTACAAATCATGTTATATGTCTATTTTAAGCTCTATAATAAATATTTTTTTTTTAAATAATTGTATTTTTTTTAGACAACTTTGGACTTTGAGGTGAGAAGCTTAACTTTAAATTTTAAACATTAGGCTACTATAAGAAAATATGAAAATGTCAATGTATTTATTTTTAAATGAATTTAATTAAAACTATTTTAGCCACAGTGTACTGTGTAAAATCCACTGGTTCAGTCCAGCAGGTGGCGCTATTTCAGTATGGTTGAGTCGTTTTATTGATTCCCCCATGAGCATTACCAGTCAATAGTTGGACACACTTACTTTTTCTTTTCATTAATATTTTCTACATTTTAGAATTAATGGTAAAGTCTTCATAAATCTGCAATTACACAAATGTAAATCTAGGAATGATTGTAGTGAAATTATATTGGAACAAAATCAACAAATTTGCATTTGTTTTAACATTACATTAAAAAGTGAACATTATTTTAACATTTTACCACTGTAAAAAATAATATTAATAATAAAATATATTGGGACCTTGTGTCTAGAAAACGAATTTTAGCTTTTAGAGAGTTTTATTCCATGAGAAACATAAATCAAGTGTGTCCAAATGTATGATTTAATAGGTTTAATTAGGTTTTGCATTCCCCCGAATGGGTGCCATTTGTGTCCCCAAGACATTGTAAGTACAAACATGCATAAAAATGAATTATAAAATACATTTTATTAGTAAGCAAAGTGTCCTGCACATTAATCTAACTGCAAATGTAAAATATAGAATTAAAAAAGTTATTAAAAACTACCTAAAACACTGAAAATATAACATTTGTACATGTTCCCAGTGTCTAACGCTACATTTTAACTTGAAATCCTTCAGAAAAAAAATTAATTTTGCATTTTTGTGTACCTCCATATCCCACCTGTGCTTTAAATACATTTATTTCAAAATAAATTGATTATATTTTGGATAAAATACACATTTTAGTCACTCAGTCCTGTTACCCTAACACATTCCCCCTCTAAAAAACACATTTTCTAAAGACACATTTTCAACATAATATTGCAACATCTGGATCTTCTGAAGGCAATGCAATGATCCGAAGCATGTGGTCATATATCATATATAATCATATATCCTATAGTAACTGAGTAAAAGTAACAGGAGTGAGTAATGTCATCAGATTTATTCTTAGGCTACATCCATACTAATCTAGATAAATTTGAAAATGCATCTTTTTCTCAGCGAAAACCTATGGTTGTTCCTGCATTTTATATTACATTCCTGCATGTATGACAGAAAATGTACTTGAAATTCCCGTCCTGTGGCAATTATGTATTAGACTCATATATGGAATGGCGTTTGGGTGTGAGCTGCGCTATAAGAAATCAAAATCCTCAGAAAAACTGAAAAGAAGTTTATTATTGTTAATATGATAATATTTTTTCATTATTTATATCTTATCTAATAACCTGTCCTCTACCCCTAAACAAAACCCTCTGCAGACCACTAGATTTAAATAGAAACATGATTTGGCCTTTTTTAGCAGTGAGATGAACTCACTAGTCAATGTTCAACACTTTCACTAAATGCGGGCATTAATACCTCATATGTGAGTCAAACCTGTATACTAATATAATGGATACTCCTTCCTGTAACCCACACTGTAAAAAAAAAAAAGAAGTTGAGTCAACTTAAAATTTTAAGGCAACCAGCTTCAGCAGATTTTTACTTATTTTTGTAGGAGATTCTCAACTTTTTGTTGTATAAACTTAAAACAAGGAGTTGAGAAAACTCTTAAAATCTGCTGAAGCTGGTTGCCTTAAAATTTTGTTACCTTTTTTTTTTTTTTTTTTTTTTTTACAGTGCATTTCATTCCTGTTACTAAATAGTTTTTTCTTTAAAAAATAAAGCTAAACCACTATTTTTTTTTTATTTATTAAGTTTGGCCAATATTTTATCCCATTGTTTAATAAATTGCATCATAGAAAATTGATAAGCTTGAGGTTTGAGTCGCCTTTAAAATGAAAAAATGGGTTTGTGTACTTTAGAAAAATACACCTTGTTTAATTTTTTTTTTATGATAAAAATAATATTTTTTGACCATGAAACCAACAATTTATTTTAAATAAACACCTGCCTGATGGGGAAATGAAGGAATTTGTTGACATATTTTTAAACATGCTTTTTAAAAGACGTTTTGGTAACAGGACTGAGAAAAATGCATCCATCTGTAAAAAATTAAATAAAGTTACCTGAAATGGCCCAGTACAGATTTTGAATATTTAAATATGTGTATTACTAGATTCAGTCTTTAAAAAAGATCGATTTTTTTTTTTTTGAAGAGTTTTGGAAACAAAAGGCACCCATTCGGTGGAATGGCCCCGCTGCTGATTAAAGTATGATGTGTTTTTAGGAATCCATGGATCCTGTTCTGCAGGTGTCAGTGTATTTGCTTATATTTTGGTATATGTAAGTAAAGAACATGTTCTCCATGTGACACGACGCTGATCGGATTCATTTCACACAGCGCTGCATTAAATGAACAATGAATCTCTCACAGAGTTTCAGCGCTTCAGGCTGTGTATGCTGTCATCTTTAATAAGGTGAAGTAATGTGTGCTTTGAGTTCAGGATGTGTCTCAGCTGAAGATCGGGTTCATCGGAGCTGGAAACATGGCGTTTGGAATAGCTCAGAGCATTATACACACACATAACAAAGTGCACATAGTGTGTTTTTGTTACATAAACTACTGTATTACTGAAAAAACTAACAAAACAAACAATATGCAGACACTAAAAGCAGTGTTAATCTTGAACTGTTAACTTTATTAAAACAAATTGAGGCATGAAAATTACAGTAATAATAATAATAATAGTTTCTGAGCTTCTTAATGATATGTTGTACTGTTTTTGTGTTATAGGGAAGGTTCCACCCAGTAATATAATTATTAGCGCTCCATCCACGAACAACCTTCCTCGCTTTCAGGTATGATATGTGACTTTATTAACAATTATGCAGTTCCATAAAAAATCAAGAAATGCTATATATATATATATATATATATATATATATATATATATATATATTATAATATGCTAAGATAATTATAATTATTGTTTTTTATTATTTTAGGATTATATAAATGTTATTTTAATAAAACTTAAAATTAAAATATAAAAAATAAAAAAATAAAAATAAAAAATAAAAATAATGCCTATTTTCATTGAATTTTTAGGATACTTAAAAATTCATTTTATAATAAATTAACATAATAACATATATAAAATAAAAAATGATGATAAAATAATTAATTGCGTCCTAATGGGTTGATTTCCATTGCTGGAGTACAGAATATTGAGCTCTTTTTCTCTTGATTTTGGTGTGAAATATGGCCCTGATGTTTTGTAATGAAATTCAGCTGCTTTTTAAGTAGATACACACCTGAATTATTTTAGTTGTAGTGATAGTGTTTCTCCTTTATTCCCAGCGTGAGATCTGGAGTAGATGCGACAGCTTAACCCACTGGTCTCAAACGCAGTTCCTGGAGGGCCACAGCTCTGCACAGTTTAGCTCCAACCCTAATCAAACACACCTGATCTTCAGGATCTTTTGAAACTTCAAAGAAGATGATTTGGAGCTAAACTCTGCAGAGCTGTGGCCCTCCAGGAATTGAGGCCACTGGCTTAACTCGTCATTTCTGTGACAGGTTTGTGTGAATGTTCTGACAGGAGAGAGGGGTTACTGTCACTCACTCGAATGACGAGGTTGTCGATCGCTCTCGCTTGGTCTTCCTGGCCGTCAAACCTCACCTCATCCCAAAGGTGCTGAATGGAATCTCAAGGAATGTCACTCAGGAACATGTCATCGTTTCCATGGCAGCCGGAATCACTCTAGAAACACTGGAGGAGGTGAGGATTTACCCGGATTTACCAAAGCTAAGCCTGGAATGATTTTCGCCCCGATTTTACAGTCTGAACAAGTTGAGGAAAGTCAGAGCCAGTCTGCAGATTACAGCTGACAGATTCCACAGAAAATCGTGTAGTGTATGATGGTCATTTTTTTAGCTTCAGACTAGGGCTCGACGATATGGCCAAAATTTATATCAAGATATATTTCTTAATATCGGTCGATACGATATCATTCCGATATCGATATGAACACTATTAAAAAAAAAGCCCACAACAGATGTCTGTACCTACAATATTATGAAAAATGAATTTGCCAAGTCTATGAACTCCTCCTATAAAACTTTATAATATTTTAGGGGGAAAAAACAGCACAAATAAAATAATTTTCATCTTTTATTTGTATTTAGCCTTCATACAAACAAGAAATGTGAAATCACTGCCAAATAAACATCTCAGACTCATTATTAATATTAATATCTATAACTTCAAACTGTAGACTAACATACACTATGCAGTCAAAAGTGTAGTTTTAGTTTTTTGAATTCTCTTCTGCTCACCAAGCCTGCATTTATTTGATCCAAAATACAGCAAAAACAGTAACATTTTGACATTTTTACCATTTTAAATGACTTTTCTATTTGAAAATATTTTAAAATGCAAGGTAGAAAAAGCTGATTGTCCAGCCTAGCATGTCAAATTAAATATTTAATGATGACATTTTTTCACCATGTCTACAGTTTAAAACTCCCATCATTTGGGATTTTGTTTTTTGCAACCGAAATTTATTTCCATGCAGTTTAAAACAATTTTTTTGCAAATTGATCAAATCTTTTTGAAAATTTAGCAAATTGTCAGCCACAGTATGTCAAACCAAACACTTGGTTTGGTTTTAATTCAGATTATTTTATATGACGTTTATATAGTTTTTATATCCATTTTTGCAAGCAAATATTTTGTTACCATGTCTACAGTTTTTATTTATTTAGCTATTTTTTTTGATTAAGCTTGACATGTCACATGAACTAAATGTTTTTTACGGAGTGTCTATTTACACTAAGTGCAAATAGCCCGCCTTACAAAGGTTATTTACACAAACTCCGTCCACCAGCGTGTGATTGGGATAGTCAACAATGCAAGAAAACACTCATTCAACATCAGTTTTAGTGGGTAGATGATAAGGCGTGTGCTTTTTGATGCGATAGACCCGAGTTCGAACCTGCTTTTTGCCAAACTTTCAAATCTCATATTGCATCGGAAAGGCATTTATGTTCAATAAAAATTAAGGAAACAATCAAAAAGTTATAGATAAAGGATCGGGTAGGTGTAGGGAGGGCTTTATTGGCCCAATAAAGTGGCATTCATTAGCCTATTTTGAATTAAAACTATAATTTACACTCAATGCGTTATTATTGTGTACTGTTTTATAATGTACTACAATACTGAGGTGCAGATAATTGCCACTATTTGCAGTAAGTAGTATAAAAAGCAGAAAATCTTGCTATTTTAATATTTTAAAATAGAATCGACAACTATTTGCACTTAGTGTAAATAGCAAATCGTTAAAAAATACTGCTATTTTCACTTGGTGTAAACAGTATCTAATTGAATCAGAATCAGAATGAGCTTTATTGCCAGGTATGTTTACACACACGAGGAATTCGTTTTCATGACAGAAGCTATCGCAGTGCAACAGAATAAACACAGATAATAAAAAGAATGAAATATAACAAGTAAATAAGGAATAACAATATACAAATTGACAATTGTATTTACAGGTATATAACAGTAGACAGTTTTTTATGTACAGAGATATTATGTGCAATTGAAATATAGTCTAAGTATGTGTGTTAGATAAATAAGTGTATAAATAGTGTGTCTACCATAATTATTGTTGAGTGTTCATGAGATGGATTGCCTGAGGGAAGAAACTGTTCCTGTGTCTGGTCGTTCTGGTGCTCAGAGCTCTGTAGCGTCGACCAGACGGTAACAGTTCAAAGAGGGAGTGAGCTGGATGTGAGGGGTCCAGAGTGATTTTACCAGCCCTTTTGCTCACTCTGGATAAGTACAGTTCTTGGAGAGTGGGGAGGGTTGTACCAATGATTCGCTCAGCAGTCCGGACTACCCTCCGTAGTCTTCTGAGGTCAGATTTGGTAGCTGAGCTGAACCAGACAGTTATAGAAGTGCAGAGGATGGATTCAATGATGGAACAGTTTCAGTAAGTCCTGTGGCAGGTTGAACTTCCTCAGCTGGCGAAGAAAGTACAACCTCTGCTGGGCCTTCCTGACAATGGAGTCAATGTGAATATCCCACTTCAGGTCCATGATCATCTCCACAGTTTTGAGCGTGTTCAGCTCCAGGTTGTTGAGACTGCACCAGACAGCCAGCTCCTTAACCTCCTGTCTGTAAGCAGACTCGTCACCGTCCTGGATGAGGCCGATCAGTGTGGTGTCATCTGCAAACTTCAGGAGCTTGACAGAGGGGTCTTTAGAAGTGCAGTCGTTGGTGTAGAGGGAGAAAAGCAGTGGGGAGAGTACGCAGCCCTGAGGAGCTCCAGTGCTGATGGTGCGGGTGCTGGATGTGAATTTACCAAGCTTTACTAACTGCTGTCTGTCTGTCAGGAAGCTGGTGATCCACTGGCAGACAGAGGTGGGGGCGGAGAGCTGAATTAGTTTGGGCAGGAGGCGATTTGGAATGATAGTGTTAAAGGCCGAGCCGAAGTCCACAAACAGGATCCTCACATAAGCTCCTGGTCTGTCTAGATGCTGCAGAACATAATGCAGTCCCATGTTGACTGCATCGTCCACAGACCTGTTTGCTCTGTATAGGCAAACTGAAGAGGGTCCAGTGATGTCCTTCAGGTGGGCCAGCACCAGTTTTTCAAAAGATTTCATGACCACAGACGTTAGAGCCTGAACATCTGAATTGACAAAAACTGGTGAAAAATCGGGTGGAGTGTGTTCTTCCGAATGTCCAGCAATTCGTCTCTGGTAAAAACTGATTGCAGGGATATGACTAAAGACAGGACAAACTAACAAAAACATAAAAACAACTGTGGACGACGCCATGAAGGCTGCCATTCGCAGCGCACTTTTGTGCAACCAAATGATTGTTACCATTTCTACAGTTTAAAACTCAGATTTGAGTGTTTTTGTAATTTTGTTGTAATAAAGATTAATAGAATTTTAACAATGTGTTATTTTGCCATAAAATGAAGCTGTCGCTATTAGGAACGAACTACTTTCATTTCAAATATTGGTTTGTAGTTATTAATAAACTTACATTTCCCATAAATTAAAGAGAAAATAAAGAAATAATGTTTGTTTGATCACTTTTTACACAACTATAAAATATCAGATCTAAGTATGTTTTAAAGAAATGTTTGTGAATGTAAAATTTTGTATATCCTCCTGAGACCCAGCTATGGAGTTGTTGCCTCTGTAGTGGACTTTCTATTTCAGTGAATTTCTCTGAGACCTCACATGTCACAGTTTTAAGCCTGGATGTCCTGTACAGAGCACATTCAGGGCTTTATAGAGATACTAAATGATTGGACGTTTGACCATGACCACACCCTCTCCTAGCTCTTTAAAGATGGGTACATTTAATTTAGTGAACAATTTTACATCCTTATGGAAATATATATATATATTTAAATCTGAATAATTTTCAAATTGTTTGTCAAAGAGCAACATCTCAGGAAAATGTTATGGGTTCTCAAATTCAAATATGTCTTCCTGTTATGAAACAGGACATAATTTCATACATGTCCACTGTTGAGGACACCAGGACTAAAAGCATGTGTATTATGCATTTTGGGAGACATAACAATTGAATAGGAAAATAAATTATATGTTTAGTTATGAAATATTAGATATTGTGAAAATCTGGTCAATTATTACTCCCATTATGACAATTATTTTTTCAACATGCTATCCCAACAGCAATCCATTAATATGCTAATTATACAGAGTGTTTAATGGGAAAACCCGTTTATGTAAAATTTTTACATATTGCATAAAACAAAATGCTATATCAAATCATTTTGTTATATATTTTATAACATAGTTGAGAATCATCCTTAAAGTTTGGAAGAAAAAAATCTTGAAACCTAAAAATGTATTGGTGATTTAAAAAAAAAAATCCTATTGTTTTTGCCTTTTTCATGTCTATTCATGCCATTTTATTTATTTTTTTAGTCCTGGTGTCCTCTACAGAGGACATAGAATAAAACATGAATAAAATATTATTCTTCTAATATGCTCTAAACAATGTAATGACATGAAAAAATACTAAATTCACAAAGCTTAAATTAATATTAAAAGCAAAAAATAATATTAAAATGTAGACACAAAATGAATTCACACCACTGATCTATAGATCAGTGATTCACACGTATTTTTGTTTGTATAAAACGTCTTTAAGAATACAATTAGTTTAATTTTAAATGAAAACTATAGTAATTTCACTCTCGTTTCCACAAAAGAATAGAAATAGGCCTTTCCCATCATTTGATGACGTCACATGCGCAGTCGCGCTGGGAAATAGTGACAGAATGTACCATGTTGAAAAAAAAATGTGATGACAAAATATCACTTAAAGCCCTCTTCTATGGCACAGTTGTGTGTGATGTCTATATGTATACAAAAAAAACTGACTAAAATAAATTTAAGCCGCATCAGGGTAATGTTTGGTGGTTTTGTGGCGGTTTTGAGGAAGTGGTCTCCCCCGCGCGTTCGCCGGAATGGTTTGCGCGGCTCTCGCTCGCTCCTTCTGTTCCGTGAACGCGCGGCGAGCAGCAGCGATTCATTCAACGCGAATTAAAACACTTAAAGTGAGTATTTGTGTGGAAAAATGAGCTGTTTTACAGTCTCTCATGCTTATTTATTGTTTTTCCTGGTTTAAATGAATACATAATACTGTGCTGTAAATCTACGGGGTGTTTATCGTGCTCAAAAGCCGGTTAGACGTCTTTCGTATGTTTATTTATTAATATATGAATAATAAATACGAGACAGAAAGCTCATGCTTTTATTACAGTCACTGTCATAATGAAAATACGATTAATTTGTATAAATATCCAGTGATGGGCCTGACACCTCCATGTGCAGGAAGGCCAGATTATCATCAATAATGGCGCATTCTGGATGATTTTGTGATAAACTGGAGATTTATATTGATTTATGATCTCTATATAACGCCTGTTTCTTTTCTGAATCAACACAAGGAGGCTTTAAAATACACCTTTTCCTCATAATTTCACATTCAGATCTGCTTGACAGTCATGGTCACTAGAAACTATCCTCTTTAAAGTGATAATAAAAGTAATATTCATAATAATGAGTTATTTTCAGTCACATTGGCCTGATTGGTGAATGATCATGTAAGTTATGTGACATTAATCATGTTAGACTAACAAAATAGTACTATTGTGCACATGACAATACCATATTTTTGGACATATACTATGGTAATCATAGTATTACTATCAGATACCATCACTTTACCATGTTTTCACCACAGTACTTCATATGGGATGAGTGAAGTCCTCTTAATTGCACTTTATGGTTTATTGCTTGCCTTCGTTTGGATGAGAAGAACGTGTTTATTTGATTGCTTTTCGTGTTTTCTGAAGGTGTTCATGTCTTTTGTTTATTCTGAATTTGATTGTCCTTTCTTTTCTCCATCACACTTTCAGTTTGTGCTTTTTTATTGGTCATTGTAAAGTGAAATGTATTTCATGCTTAAATCTAATGCAACCATAGAATGTTTTGTGTGTGTCTTTAAAGCTGAAGTGTGTTCATTTTTACATGGAATGCAAATTAGTAAATTTTTCCTTTGCGTTTTTGAAAAGTTTTGCGTACAGATGACAACATTGTCAAAATGATCCCTGTTCCCATGGATCCACCTAAATGACGTTGTATTACGTATACCAGGCCAGAAACGCATTACATTGCCATTTTCACAAATTTGCGTTTAAATGGAGACAAAAACCATATAGCTTTTGAAATGTTTTTCAAATGTTTCCGATTACAGCTTCACAAAACGCCCTATAAATGAACAGCTAAAATGCATAAAAATGAAATCGAATAATGATTGTCTCCGAACAGGTTTCTCAGTAACTTATGTCCACCACAGAATAAAAATATTAAAAAGTATTTTTTATCACAGTTCAGACTTCTTAGAATTGCAAGTTATTAATCGCGAGATGTAAAATTAATTCTTGTGAGTTTATATCTTGTATAAAGTGTGGATTGTGGAAAAGCTTTAATTGCATTTTTAATATTTTTATTAGGTGACGGAAATAATACAAATACCCGCTTTATTAAGCTATTTCGATTTTTGTTAAATGCTAACAGTATTCTTTGGACTATGAATATAAAGCTCTCTGAAAAGTCTAAATTTACATCCATAAAAGCAGCAATATTTTTTTCTCTTTTTTGTAATGAAACCGTCTTCAGTACTGCATTTTAAAATACTTTGGTTTTTCAGCATCTTGCACCTCTTTTAAAGGGATAGTAATGAAATTCTGTCATCATTTACTTACCCTCAATAGTTTCAAACCTGTATGAATGTGTTTGTTCTGCTGAACATAAAGGAAGATATTCTGAAGAATGTGGGAAACAGAGCAGTTCTGGGGCACCATTGACTTACATAGTATTTGTTTTCCTACTATGGAAGTCAATGGTGCTCCAAAACAGCCTGGTT
Organism: Barbus barbus; assembly: GCF_936440315.1. NCBI lineage: Eukaryota > Metazoa > Chordata > Actinopteri > Cypriniformes > Cyprinidae > Barbus > Barbus barbus. The sequence continues at coordinate 30,680,680 of NC_136742.1, forward strand.
ACAAACTTTTTATGTTCAGCAGAACAAAGAAATTCATAGAGGTTTGAAACTATTTGAGGGTGAGTAAATGATGACAGAAATGTCATTTTTGGGTGAACTATCCCTTTAAGTTGCCGCGTCAATGTAAATCGCTAACTTGCCGTAATTTGCGCTTAAACGAATAATTGTTTAAACAGTTTACACACTTCATGTTTAATGTTATCCTACTGCTGTGTGACTAATTCTCCAGTTCCCTGTCACTCTCCCTTTCCTCTTTTTCGTTTATTTATCAATCCTCTTCTACCTCTGTATTTCTGGACACAAGAAAATGCGCAACAGAAGCCATAGGAATTCTTCTTCGAATCAGTCCAGTTCTTCTGAACGGCAGCCGGACCGATCCACCGCAGGCGGCGAGGGATGTTTGTCCAGCGCGACGCTGGAGGGTTTGAGGTCAGAGTGTTCGATGGTGTGGTTCGACCGTGTCGCGTACGAAAGAGCCGAGAGTCTTTACTACGTACGACTATTGCAGCAGCAAAACGGCACGACTGCTCCTGCGAGTTCCTCCGCAAGAAACAAGCAAGAAACCTGCCAGCATGGAGAGCAAGAGGCTTGTCATCCTGTCGTTGAAACCGTGTCGGTGAATAAACCCAACTGTGACCAAGCTGAGAGCAAGTTTGTGGGCCGTGCTCCCAACCAACCGAGATCTCTCCAACTGCAACCCGCCAGCTGCGACGAGGGCTACCAATCACAAACCCCGACTCCTCCCACACCAGCTTCCAGACCAATCAACGGCCTCCCTTCCTTGTCGCCGCCTCCAATGGGGGTGTGGCTACAGAAGCCTCTTTTTGATAAAGCCGAGACGACTTTCTATCAGAACCTGTATGGCCGAAGCTCTCCACCGAGAAACTCTGAAACCAGCAGCGACGAGTCCAACTCCAAACGGCGAAATAACGCGCAAAAAAAGCCTGTGGTTTACAATCAGCGGGAATCCGACGACATCACCACCAATCAGGGAGCGGCACACTGCTATTTCCTGCATGCCGACAGTGAGAGGGTGTGGCTAGATCGCGGTCGCTATGCGGAGGCGGAGACTCGTTTCTATGAAGAAGCTGCGACGAGATCCGTCAAAACATCTATAAACCATTCTAGCCAGAAGCAGAAGTATGGCTCGATACTTGAGAAAATACACTTTCCTCACACACTGTAGTCAATTAGTTAGTTCACCATCAAATTAAAGTCATTTTAACAGTCCTGTTGCTCCAAACCTGCATTACTTTTGTTGCTTGAACCTCCTACGAATCGCAGTTTTAAGCGTTTCATGGCGAAAAGTCATGCGAGTTTGGAACGACATAAAGTTAATGACAGAATTGGTGAAAGATCACTTTAAAATGGCATTTTACTCTCAGGTAACCGTCAGTCTCATTCATTGCATTCACATGTAAACTATTAACAAACGTTTCTATTTCTTTTGTGCGCCATCTTCATGTCATCGCGCATTTTTCTCATGCCGTTCTTTTTAGTTTTTCTTTGGTTTCTTTTTACAGTTCATTCTTGCTGTGTTTGTCCGTTGTGTTGGCTTGGAAGAGTCATTTTGTATCATTTGGGTTTCTTCATTTGTTTGGTCGATGTCATTTTTGTTGTTATTTTGGCATGGTTGCATTAACATGCGCATTATTTGTAGTATTATGTCCATGCACCAGTTTTGGGGAGTAACTTAGCAGTGTTATTTTAGTATCACTGAGATACTACTATAGCTTTTATTAATTTTCAATTTATTTATTTTCATTTTCAAATGTTAAACCATTGAGCTTTTATTTTGATGTATTTTTCATTTTAATTTTGGTCATTTTGTTGTGGGTTTTTTTTATTTTGTCTTTTTAATTGGTTTTATTTTTCTTTTGGTCATTTTTATCTTTTTATTCATTTAGTTATTTTATGTATCAAGTTTAACTAAAATAAAATGAGCAATGTTTTAGTAGGTATTTGAAAGAAAATTAATGATTAAAATTAATAATGCAAATTAAAATTAATGCTGTTGGTAAATTAAAAAAAAAAGTATTCAATAAAATTGTAAAGTAAAAAAATAATATAATTAATTTGACAGTAAAATTATTTTACGAGTTTTTTTTTTTTCATTTTTCAAATGATTAAACCATTATTTTGGCAGAAAAAAATGATTTAATTTATTATTTTTCTTTTTAATTTTTATTCTTTTTTTGCATGTCCGTATAGTTTTTATTAATCTTTTTTTATTTATTTCACTTTTATGTATTATTTAATTTTGTTATTTTAGTACACCAAGTTAAACTTAATGAAAATGACACGTTGCCTTGGCAAAAATAAAAAATAAGTACATTTTATTTCAACTAACAAATTTTTATTTTTTTAGCTTTATTTAAATACAATAATAATAACCATTAGCATGTAAATTCACTCCCCGACACTGCTGTGCACCGTAGTTTATTCTGAAACATCCTTTCATTTTCATCAAAGCCAGACATAGCAAATCTCATCCAGTCCTTTATCAGTTCACTGAAGGTGTTTGTTTAGTGAGGTCGTTACAGGTCTCGTGTGTGTTTTGCAGGATGACTGCAGCGGAGTGTTTGGGGCGGGAGAGGATCTGGTTCGATAAGCCACGTTACGATGAAGCGGAGCGCCAATTTTATGAGCGGATGAACGGACCCGCGCAGCCCAAACAAGTAATAAATATATCACTTGAATTATTGCATTAGTATTTACAGCATGTGTGCTAATACTACTGTTCCACGTGGTATTTTTGAAAGATCAATAGGTTCACTGTAAATGTACATTTACTTAATTTCATGCATTTGGTACATTTACTTAATTTCATGCATTTGGTACATTTACTTAATTTCATGCATTTGGTACATTTACTTAATTTCATGCATTTGGTACATTTACTTAATTTCATGCATTTGGTACATTTACTTAATTTCATGCAATTCATGCCTTTATCCAAAGAGACTTACGTATGCATTCAGTGTATACATTCCCACAGTCCCGGGGATCTGAACCCATGCCCTCACCATTACTAGCAATATTTCATTGTTTAAAGCTGCAGAAACACAGTTTATATCGGCACGCACACTGAGGTTAGTCTCTGTCTCTCGTCTCAGGACACTGGAGCTAACAGCATCCTTCAGGACATCGCAAGAGCTCGAGAAAACATCCAGAAATCTCTGGCTGGGGTGAGTCCAGCAAAAACCCTACCACTGCTCTTTGAACGGTGCAATCTAGCTCTCTTCTAGGCCTGCACGATTCCTGGGACAAAATCAGATTGCCGTTGTTTATTTATTTATTATAATTTTATTTATTTGAAAAGCTGCAGATTTGAATGTTTTATACAATATGAGCAAAACATTTTTTATTATATATCAGTATGACTGTATAATAATAATGTTGTGGTTGTTACAAAATTAAAATTGTTTCAAAAATATTATTTCACTCTAAAATAAAAATGAGTAGTTAAGAGAAATTATGTAGAGATGATTATTTTATTTTACAGTACAACTGTAAAATTGCAATGCAAACAATGGCTGTCTAGAAATATAGTAATAAATGTTGTTATTGCACGTTACTAAATAAAATAAAAAAAATAAAAATATGCACAATTTTCCCAAAACATTTCTGATTTCATATCAGTAAGTATTATTATTATTGTTGTTGTTATTACTAAGTAAAAATATTAAAATAAGAAATACAACTATTGTAATTCATTGTAAAATAAAAAATGGAGCATTTAAGAATTGTAATAAAAATACATTTATTTTACTGTACAGCAGCTGTTGTCTGTCTTAAGTTTTTTATTTTCAAGCTATTATTTTGCCAGAAAAACACAGGAAGCCCATAAAGATTTTATTTTCTTGACACCAGCCAGTTTAATAATTAATCGTGCAGCTCTACTCTTGTTCTTAAACCCTAGCGAGTTGTCTTGCTGTCTGCTGCCTACATAGGCAGAGTGTTGTGAGTGTCTCTGATATGCTGTCAATATAGGCAGCTCCCTAGGTTTTAGAACAAAGCCCAGCTTCTATCTCCTAAATCATCTGTTCTCTTCCTTCATCTGCACTTTCCTCATAAATGATCTCTCCTGTAGCTGAAGACAACCTTGCAGCCAAGTAGAGGCTCCGCCCCTAAAATATCAAACCCCTCCCACCGCTCTTCTCCTGTAAGTGTGTGTGTGACACACACTAAAGCAGCTCACGCCCGAGTCGGCCAGCGCGTGATGCGTGTGCATGCTTGCATGCATGTTTTTGTAGAAAGTTTCAGAAGAAATCTGTGATGCATGCATTTGTTGTTAATGTTTCTGCTGTGAAACGAGACCATATACGAGAGCAAACACTTGCATCTTTGTTGTGAGGTTTGAATCAGTGTCATTTTTGTGTCATTGCAATACTATAATAGCTTATTAATGGTTTCAATTCTTTAAAAAAATATATATTTTTTATTTGTTCATTTCAGTATTTTTTTTATTAGATTTTTTATTGATTTTTATTTCAAACAACATTTTATGTTAAACTTAAAATGATAAATGTTTGCTGAAATAAAATAAAAAATACATTAAGTGTTTTATTTCAGTAACTGTTTAACAGCTAATGAGTAACACATTTTTATGGTTTAATTTTAACTCTTAATAACCCTGGTTTGTATGATATTACAGACTACTATATTTATGTATTCACACTGAATTTATTTTGTTATTATTTTTTAAATGTTAAAATTAAAATAATCATCAAAAATAAGAACAAGAACGAATATTTATTTATTTTTTCTTTTTAATGCATACACACCAATACAGAGTTCTATACTGGAGATTGTAAGTTAATCAAAAACTAATAATTTAATTAATAATTTAAATAGTTTAAAAATAAAAACGATCAAGACAAAACCAAAATATATATTTAAAGAAATATAAGAAATATTTTTGTTTACCTAATAATTACTTAAATCATAGAACATGTCAAATCAAAATAAATACATTTTCAAATCAATCAAAATAAAACACCAAAAAATAGCTAAAATATTGAATTAGTTTAACTGCATGTCATTTGACCACTAAACAACATCAGAGAACCACGAACATGCGAATGTGTTGAAAAATTTAAACTTAAAAAAATAAATAAAAATTTATTGGAAAATTTTACATTGGCATTTTTGAGCTCAAATGGGCTGGGCTGACAAAAAGGTTTGGGAATCCATGCATCAATATACCAATACATAGTTATAAACAAATATTTGCCTACAAACCTACAGAAACTTTTGATTTAGGGTGCAAATGAGTTATTTATGCAGCTTTGAGTCATGGAGGCATTCATAGAAACCAATTAAACTTACTGAACCAACTTCAAATATAAAATCAAAACATGTCTAAACGTTGCATGTTCTGACAAAATAATGAAATCTATGTTGTGTGTCGTGTGGTACATTAAAATAGTGTAGCAGTTCGTGTAGTAACAGACTGTAGTTGTGTGTTTGGTTAGTGTGTGTAGTATGTAGCTGTAAGTAGACTCGATTCTCTCACTGGGCGGTTCTGTATCAGAGCAGGGGCTGATGGGAACTCTGGTGTGTGTGTGTGTGTGTGTGTGTGTGTGTGTGTGTGTGTGTGTGTGTGTTAGAGCGGCGGAGGCAGCGCTGCTGATTACGGGGAGCTCGCGGCACGCATGCAGGACCTGGAGCTGGAGAACCAGAGTCTACACAAAGGTGTGTTTAACAGATTCTCATAGCTTTGCATTTGCGTCAGGATGGAAAATCAGAAAGAATTTAACACTCGTAATTCGCATTCTGATTCCATTTATGATTCTTTTGGTCATTTTGAGAAAGAATGAATGAACAACATTAAGAAAAGGAGCCTCAAAAGACTAGAAGACTATTCACGTATCAGATACTAATCCAGTGTGTAAATAAATAAATTATGCACATTTTTCAAATTAAAGAGCATCTTAAATGTTTGCATGCAGTGTAATGTTTATGTACTATTGTAGGTTTTGTTAGTATTTTGAATTAGCTTTTATTATTTTGTTTTAATTTTAGTTTAATATTTAGTAATTTTACTGTGCTATTATATACTATTTAATTTTTTTATTATTATTGTTTTTTATGTTGTTTTTATTCATGTTTTTAATTAGCTTTTATTTTCATTTCAATTAGTTTATTTTAATATGCTTTTTATTATTGTTTTTTATGTTACTATTATTGTTTTTCTATATTTTTATAGTTTGTATTGTTTTGAATCATTTTATTTTCAGTTTCCAATTTAATCTTAGTTTGTTTTAATCATTTTTACTCTATTTTCCATATACTATTATATTTTTTTTGTTGTTATTACTACTGTAGTTTTTTATTTTTATACTATTATAGTTATTATTGATTTTTAAGTTTTAAGTTGGCTTTTATTTTCAGTTTTCATTTTAATTTTAGTTTGATGTTTTTGTTTGCTTTTTAAATATTACTGTTTAGGTTTAAATGTTTTTATTTCAGTTTTGGTTTAGTTTGTGTTAATTTCTTCAACTTAATTACTTTTAATTTCTTTCTTTTTTTAGTTTAATTTTTTTAAAGCTGATATTTATACATTTAAAAAAAAAATGTATAAATTTTACTTTTGGTTAATGATAATAAACTTGTTTGTATACATTAAACATCTATTCTGTCTTTATCTCTCTTAATCCCATGCTTTGGATTTAGTTGTAGCAAACTTCATATAAAATAAAACATAATATTTGACATCTGGAGGTGGACAAATAATAGCATATTCAAATATTCAAACTGAACAGCAGTGAAGTCATTGTATTTGCATTTGAGCTGTCTTTTATTTACATCTTCCCTAATCTTCTGCAATCGCTTCCTTAATTGCTCTGGTTGTGTTTCTCAGTGGTGCAGGAGCTGCGTTCTGCTCTTAGTAAGATGGAGAGTCGTGTGTCAGCGCTGGAGAAGCGGGCGACAGCGCCGGCCGTTAACGGCACCGGTCCCGCCGCTCCTCAGAAAGCCCCGCCCGCTCCGGCGAAACAGGAGGAGGAAGACGAGGATGAGGACGACATCGATCTGTTCGGCAGCGATGAAGAGGTGGATGAGGAGGCCGAGAGACTGAAAGAGCAGCGACTGCAGGAATACGCCACCAAAAAGGCCAAAAAACCCGCCCTCATCGCTAAATCATCCATCCTGTTAGACGTCAAGCCGGTAAGTGTCTGCAGCGGGGATTTCACGTTTTATTTGTTTTGTTTGTTGAATTGGCTTTTTCCCCAAACAAACAGGCAACCATCCTGAATACGCTAGTAACTGCATAGCAACCATATAGAAATAACCTAACAGCTACCTGGAACACCTTAGCAACTGCTTAGCAACCACATAGACAGAACCTAACAGATAACTGTAACACCTAGCAACCACCTAAAACCCAAAAGCAATCAGTGTATTAATCAGTTTATTAATATTTTAAATTCACTTTTATTTTTGTATTTTCAATTTAAATGTTTTTGTTTTAACTTTATCTTTTATTTTCATTTAGTTTAATCTTTTTTTCAGTTTTAGTTCTTAGTAATTTTTTTCATTTAAATGTAGTTTTTTTATTCAATATTTAAGTTTTACTTCAGCTTTATTTCAATTACTTTACTTCAACTAACCTAGCAACCACTTAGAAACTGCCAAGCATTCATCTAGCAACCATCAGAACCCCCCTAGCAACCACTCAGAACACCCCAGTAACACATAGCAACCACATAAAACACCTTCCAGAATACCCTAGCAACCAACTAAAACCTCTAGCAACGCCCTATCAACCACCCAGAACACCCTAGCAATTCCCTAGCGGCATCCAGAATATCCTAGCGACCATCTAGCAACCACCCAAAACTCCTAGCAACGCCCTAACAACCACTCAGAACACCTTAGCAATTGCCTAGCAATCATTTAGAACAACCTAGCAACCACCCAGAACATCCTAACAGCACCTTTGGAATCGCAGAGAACACCCTAGCAACCGCTAAGCATCCATTCATAATACCCTAGCAACCGTATGACAGTCTATCCATTTGTCAGTCTGAATTACCTTAAAATCTTTTAAAATGCCCCCGATCTTTCTGGGCAGGCTTCTCAAGGTCATTAATCCGTTTTTTCCTGGTGTTTGCAGTGGGACGACGAGACGGACATGGCGAAGCTGGAGGAGTGTGTGCGGTCGGTGCAGGTGGATGGGCTGCTGTGGGGAGCCTCCAAACTGGTTCCTGTGGGTTATGGCATCAAGAAACTGCAGATCAACTGTGTGGTGGAGGACGACAAGGTGGGAACAGACTTCCTGGAGGAGGAGATCACCACGTTTGAGGACTACGTGAGTAACGTCTCTATAAACTGTGTGCTTTAGTCTTCAAGTGAACATGTAAAGCTTGACGTGTTTGTTCTGTGTTGCAGGTTCAGAGTGTGGATGTTGCAGCGTTCAACAAGATCTAACACACACACACACACACACATAAACACTCACATGCTACTGCTGCTGGATGAATATCAGTTAATAAAAGAGCTCAAATGTATTTGTCTTGGTCTCTGTCTTTTATAGTCACCACATCTCTCTAAACATATACAGTATGTGACCCTGGAGCACAAAAGCAGTCTTAAGTCGCTGGGGTATATTTGTAGCAATAGCCAACAATACATTGTATGGGTCAAAATTATCCATTTTTCTTTTATGCCAAAAATCATTAGGATATTAAGACCATGTTCCATGAAGATATTTAGTATATTTCCTACTGTAAATATATAAAAACATAATTTTTGATTAGTAATATGCATTGCTAAGAACTTCATTTGAACAACTTTAAAGGAGATTTTCTCAATATTTAGATTTTTTTGCTCCCTCAGATTCCAGATTTTCAAATAGTTGCATCTCAGCCAAATATTGTCCTATCATAACAAACCATACATCAATGGAAAGCTTTTTTTATTCAGCTCTCGGATGAGGTATACATTTAAAAAAGAATTAGAAAATGGACCATTATTACTGGTTTTGTGTTCCAGGGTCACATGTATGACACTGTTTAAAAAGAGCACTTTTGTGATCCTGGGATCCATTGCTGGTGTTTTTGGCGAGCCGCACAACCACTGTGGATGTGTATAGATATTTGCATGCTCCTTGCCAAATTTGAATACAGAACTTGTTATAGCTGCTTGGAAATGAATCAGTTTCCTCTGAGAGAAGCTCTTCAGGTAGATGGATATTAAGATGTAGATATTTAATGGATAGATAGATGTTTAGTAGTGCTGTCAAATGATTAATCGCGTCCAAAATAAAACTATTTGTTTACATAATATATGTGTGTGTACTGTGTATATTTACACACCGGGGTCTTGTCCAGTGGGATTCGTGCTGGCGCTCGACGGACACAACAACTGTGTCGGTGCGTTCGGTGTCTGTGTGAAACCGATTAGTCATCCAAGAAGTGTTAGGTTCTGCTTTTAGTTATTTATATAACCGACAACATATGTTCTTTAAGAACTTTTAGTGGTCCTTTTACCTGATGACCAAAGACGAGTTCGGCTGGGCTAAACCCAAGGTATTCCTGCACGGTTAAATTCCAGCAAATAAAACCAGAGGAACCGCCTCATCCCAGTCTCGAGCCGAATCTAGACAGTGTTTCCAAAGCATTGACTTTAAAGTCTGGTCAAAACGTTCCAATGCCAATTTCACTAGGGCTTTAATAATGACAGGAGCGGTGATTTTTCTTAATGGAATTGCCTCCACAAATCTAGTAGCCACACACATGATGGTTAACAGGAACTGGTTACCTGATTTAGTTTTAGGCAATGCCCCAACACAATCTACAATAATGTGTTCGAACGGCTCACCGACTGCTGGTATGGGAGTCAAAGGAGCGGGTGGAATAATTTGATTTGGCTTCCCAGTCAACTGATATGAATGACAGGCACGACAATACTGAACTACATCTTTTTTTAACCCTCGCCAAAAGAAATGTCTTAAAATTCGATTGTAGGTTTTTGTGACTCCAAGATGACCAGCAAGCAAATGATCATGTGCTAAATATAAAACATGCTGACGATAAGGAAAAGGAATAACAATTTGATACACAACATTCCAGTCTAAATAAATACTTATCTGTATTTGAGCACCATTTTCTCATCAGTAAGCCATTTTCAATAAAATAGGCAACTTTCTGGTTTTGAATCATATCAGGAGAAACTACAGAATTAAAAATAGGAACAAGTGACTTGTCCCCTTTCTGCATAGCAATAATTTTCTCTCGAGACAAAGTTAACTTTGACATTTCTGCATCAGCCATAGTCACACTAGAACTCTCCAAATCAACATTTAGTTTTTCAGGTACAACAGCATCCAGGGCCTTCTCACCAACAAAAAGAGGCAGAATAAATTAATCAGATCAACGGCACTTTCCTTGTTGCGCGACTGAGCGCGAGTGACGGCGCACTTGGGAAAAACGCGAGGATAAATATCAGACAAATCCTCTGACTGGCAAAAAAAATCTGGGTTATCAACAACCTCCAAAACAGGCATTATTTTTCCCCCTGCCAGGTCGTTCCTGAGAATGAAATCCACACCTTTCACAGGAAGGGAAGGGTGAACAGCGACTCGCACGAACCCAGTGCATAATTCGCTCTGCAAATGCACTCTGTGCAGTGGTACCTGTATACAACCCATGTCAATGCCATGTACGATTACACTTGAACCACAAGAGGTTTCATCAGAGAAGTGAAATTTATCTGCCACAATAAATGACTGCATTGCACCTGTGTCTCTGAGCATTCTGATTTCTTTCTGATCCTCACTATTACCAGTCAAAGAAATAAACCCTTTCAAAACAAAAGGTCGGTAACTATCATCAATTCTGTCCTCACGAGGTTTAGCAACAACTGACTTAAGAGTGTTCACAAACCCGACACTTTTAGTTTGTGGCTGCTGTTTGCGTTTTAAAGATAAACAATCAGCAATCACATGTTCCGATTTATGACAATAAAAACACTCACGTCTCTCTCGGATTCGAGGTGGACTGGTTTTTAAACGGGAACTTTGCGGTTGATGAAGAACAGATTGAGTCTTCTCGGAGCTTGCAGTTGCAAAAACGCTTGTGTGTGTTAAAACAAACTCGTCTGCTAAAATAGCTGGGTGCGACAACGAAGTGACTTTTTGTTCATTAAGATAAACTACAACACGCTCAGGCAGACAACTTTTAAATTCTTCCAACAAAACAAGCTCTCGCAATGAATTGAAATCATTCGCTTTACTAGCTGTGCACCAGTGGTGTAGTGGTGGTGTAGTGGAGACTGATAACTTCTTTATCAGTCGGCATTCCGTATACCCACTTCTAAATCCCCTCTGATGCGCATCATTCAGTAGTGTCCTGCATTAGCCAAATCACGACAGTCCAGCATATGAGTAACTAATCCAATCGCATGTGAATATGCGCAAATATTCTCTAAAAACATCCAGTAAAGACAGTGATGCGGTCAGGAATGAGACGTAAACACACTCATGCAGTGTATGTTTCATTTATACTCGAAACCGGATATCCCTGAAACGGCCTCATAGAAGTAACTTACGAGTCACGACGTGTAAGAATCCAGCTATCGCTGTGGCCAAAGCCATCTCTACTGTAGCTAAGCTGAATAAAAAGAAACGTGAAGACAGTAAACGCATGATTGCGACATTATGGTTTGTGTGTGTTTTTCCAAGTCATCTACAGGTAATCAAAACGGAGTGTCTATTTACACTAAGTGCAAATAGCCCATCTTGTTGGCAAAGGCTATTTACACTAACTCCGCCCACTAAAAAGAAGTTAATTCAAAATCAGTTTCAGTGGCGTAGATTGTAAGGCGTATGCTTTTTGACGCGATCGACCCGAGTCCGCGCCCACCTTTTGCCAAACATTTTTTTCTCCCTTTTCAAATCTCATATCACATCAGAAAGGCATTTATTTTCAATAAAAATGAAGGAAATAATCAAAAAGTTGGAAATAAAGTATCGGGTAGGGTTAGGGTAGGTGTAGGGAGGGCTTTATTGTCCCAATAAGGTGGCATCCATTTAATAAATTTGAATTAAAATTATCATTTACACTCAGTACGTTATTATTGCGTACTGTTTTATAATGTACTACAATACTGAGGTGCAGATAATTGCCACTATTTGCAATAAGTAGTATAAATAGCAGAAAATCTTGCTATTTTAACAGTGTAAATAGAATCTATCGCTATTTACACTTAGTGCAAATAGCCGCTGCCAATAAAAAAAGCATCTGATTCTGAATAATGCCGTGCTAATCGATAGCATTTATTACACTTGGCAATAGATACAGTACTAGGCAATAAAATATAACTTCTGCCTTATTTTGTGATAAAAAAAATAAAAAAAATAAAAACAAAAAGTTATATATTAGGCTAAACAAATCATAAAACTCATTAGGAAAACTCTGGAAAAATATTAAATTATTGGTTATTGTCCAGCAGTGTATTTGATTTCTCAGCTAATTAAAAGCAAGTGGTAATAATAAATAAGCAATAATAATCAATAATAAAACCTGTCAATTAGACAAAAAAAGTTATTATATTTCTAACTTCTTAAATGATTGAGAATCATGATTTTTTGTTTGTTTCAAATAGGGATCACAATTTTCCCACAATTCTGAACAGACAACTAAACAAAATAGCATGTAATCAGTTGCTGCAGTCTATTTATACATTTATTTGAATTGCAAAATCTGCACCTCTTCTGTGGATAATATTATTTTCATAATGATCCTTACTCAAGCAGAAGTAGTAACAGAGTGCAAATATTACTGGCCCATTTTGGAGTGAACTAAATATGCAAGACTATTTTACATGTCACTGTTTTTGACACAGGTAGTTCATCCTTTGCAGAGCTGCTTAAAAAAAACAAAAAAAACTGGGGGCATAAATTAAGAGTATACCCACTTCTCCAGGCACCACTACACCACTGCTGTGCACCATTTATCAAATAAAATTATTTTCTCCCTAGCAAGCTCTACAAAAGTTTGGTTAGAATTCTTCTTATGTCCCCGAAATCTCTGCCTATATGCTTCTGGCACCAATTCATAAGCACGAAGTATAGCGGACTTTACAGAGTCGTATTTTACACTCTCTAACGACAAGGTAGAGCAAACCTCCAGTGCTTTATCCATCAACTTACATTGTAAAAGTAGGGACCAGACATCTTTAGGCCAACGGAGAGAAATAGCAATACGCTCAAATGCACTAAAGTAGGAATCTACTTCCGACTCTCTAAATTGAGGTACTAAGGCAATATGCCTACTCACGTCAAACGAATGCAGAGATAAGTCACCCGGCGGAGGAGCATCAGTGGAGACCTGACTTGGGTCTGGCTGCGCAGATGATCCAGAAGCAACCTCCATTGCCTGCAGATCAAGCTGTCGCAGCTTCACCTGTGTGTCAGCCTCAATTTCAAGTCTGTGAACTGCCAAACGCAGATTTAGCTCAGCCTGACGTGCTTGGGCTTTCTCTTGGGCCTCGTAATGCAACCGGGCCAATCGGACCTTCAGTCACGCATCATCTCTGGAGTCAACAGAGCTGGGAGAGAATGCATCAAAAGGTGGCAAGCCGGCCTTAGCATCGGACTCCACCTCCACCTCAACATCAGCTTTACCATTTTGCAGATCCTCATCCCCGAGGCAGAGATGCTCCACAGCAACGTTCTCAAGGCTTGAAACTAAGCCAGTAACAACATCATCAGCTGTATTTGACATAGGGATAACTTTTAACTCAATCAAGCACTGTACCAACTTACTCTTTATGTCTTTGCTTACTCACAACAATCTAAAAGTGGTCAGCTATCAGAAACAAATCTTGCTTCCTGCATGAATTAATCTGCTCTAATGATGGGGTAATAATAAAATTCTGCAGGGTAAACATTCTCACAATGCGCAGCCAGCAAACAATCACCGCTACACAATTACACATAAACAAAAAAAAAAAATGTTGTCACGATACTCCAACTAAAGTACCATCAGTTACCACCAGCATATACACGACATGGTCACAAATTATTTATGAGCCCCCATTAAATGTTACGAACTTTTCATTTATAGTCTAGAGATAGAAGTAATAACATTGAGATTGTGACCAGCCTCTCCTTGGCTTTCGTCTAGACGTCTCTTTTAAAAGACTAGCGATGGCCCAGATTGGCAGAGAAGGCCACAACCTCCTAAGACAATAACAGTCCCGAGGAGTTGATCCTAAGAAAATGACAGGGAGGGAGTGTTACGCCTGCCTGTCTACCCCTACTGGCTCTGCTACACAGTGCAGATGTTAGTTGGGCAACAGGTGTATTTAATCCATAATTAACTCACTATAAGTATAAAGACTTGTGATTTAGAGGGAGATTTTTGGCTTATCTCTTTCACTTCTCTCATCTCTCTCACATTATTTCTTTTGTCCTCCCATATTTATTTTTAGTGCCTGATATTGTTTATTAAATAACCACACGCGTGTGTTTTCTCCCCTAGACGTCGGTTTCTTTTGATTGTTTAATATTTGTTTTGCCTGGTTTGACAATAAATTAGTATATTGTTAAAACATTCGTTGTTTGCTTTTTTTATGTTGCGGTATATGAGCCAGCCGTAACAGGGAGAGAAAAACGAAGGCACACCTGCCGGGACGTAACATCCTCTTTGAACTGCTATGCAAATGTTTAACTGAATAAATCCAGGTATCACTTCTTCTCACAGTGCCGTGTGAATGTGCTGAATAAATGTGTGCTGCTGTATGAAACATGACTGAGAGTTACAGGACTGTTAGCACTGCCATATATTGCATGAGAGGAGAGACACTGAGCTGCTGCCGACCGGAAGACATCTAAAGACATGTCTGATCTGAAGAAAACCAGACGACCATCAGCCGAGGAAGACCAGGTAAACTAATGCACACTAAATAAACACATTATTGTGATTTAAACAGAAAAAGAATGCAAAAAGATACAGTAAAAATCTCTTACCATAAGATACAGTGAAATTGTAATCTGAATTACTGCAAAAAAAATGTTTTTGGAAAGAAAATATTTTTTAGGGATATATGTAATATAGTTAATTCTTTAGGCACCAATTATCTCTAACTAGTTGCTTATAAGCATGCATATTACTAGTATATTGGCTGTTTATTAGTACTTATTAATGCCTTATTCTGCATGAGCATATTTTAGATTCCTTAATCCTACCATATACCTAAATTTAACAACTACCTTACTAACTATTAAGAAGCAGTAATTAAGAGATTACTGAGGTAAAAATCAGAGTTAAAAGTTATAATAGTGAGAACTGGATGTGAAAATAAAATGTGACTCAATTTTAATTCTTTCTATCATGCATTTACAGTAAAACATTTTAAAATATCTTAAAATTTTATCTCTGTGTAATCTAATTATTTTGTATTTAAATGTTGATGTTTCTTCATTTAATATTAGTTATGTACATATGGGTGTTTGTTACATACTGTATGGATTATGACAAATCAAAGCTGAAATGCGCACCGATATTATTATTTTATACTTCTGATGACTGTCACGTGTCGCTTTCCATTTAGTACCGTTTTGTCCTTATTTGGTATTTCCTGTCCTAGTTTAGTTAATTATCATCCAGTTGACCTGTCTTGTATTAATTGTCTCGTTTCCTGATCTCTGGCCAACAGTCTCAACTGAGGGATCCCACCATCCTCAACGATCTGCCTAAACTCCTCTATGGCTCCTTTCATCCTGTCCTGCCTCCACTGATTTAGTTTCCTTCTCTTATGCTTTCCTCGATTCTGCCTCTCTCTCTGCATCTCACAATTTCTCCCTGTCTTTCTCCTCTTTGCCATTGTAATCTGAAATACATTTCATTGAATTAATCATTAGATGCATAAAATAAAGTGGAATGGCTTTATTGGCTTTACAAACTGTATTTTCTATCCCCTAACCCTACACTCAAACCTACCCCTCACACACAACTTTCGGCTATTTTATATTTTATATAGCATAATAACACTAAAACCCTGTCAATAACCATGTTTGTCCCACAAACCAAGCCCCACCACACATTTTTGACTGACTAAAGTACTGTCCCACATTAGGCTAATCCTACTGTCCCACTTTTCGAAACCACATTTCCTAAAGTGGGACACTAGGAAATTTGATACAAATATAAAATATATAGTTTATACATACAAAATTATATTATATTTTGATGGACAAACACTCCATAAGCAGAACACACCATTCGGAATGCACTATCCGATTAGAGCGCTCCGAAACGGTTAATTATTTTGCGACGCAATGGTTTAACTGATTCTGAATTTCACCCATCTATACGTGTTCTTTAAAATCATTACAAGCGATGTCGAAACTCGAAAATGAATGGCTCTTTTGATCTGTTTTTTTGCAAGTGAATCACTTGAGCCGAATGATCGAAGTCACGAGTTTGAATCAATCGGAGCGGTTCCGATTGATTCAATGTCCCTAGACTAATTAAGGCCCCTGCTAACATCACATCTGTTCTTTAGCAGGGGATGAATATGAACGGGTCCTTCAGGAAGGTTCTGGATTTGAGTTCTGGAGACCCTCACAGCGCTGGAATCAAGCCAATAACCTTTGTGAGACAGGTCAGGCAAGTTGTTAATTGTTGTTTAAATAAGTGATATATTGAGCATATGATCACTGACTGAATTACAGAAGAGCACAGAATGTGACCTGCTCTCTGGTTTTATGGAGCAGAACGTCCGAACAAAACCGACTATTGACTTCAATGCACATTGCTGCTTTACTGTGAATGATTCATCAGTGCGCGTTAATATAATGAACAGAATGTTTCTCTTCATAATCTTTTGGCAATATGTAACAATGCACTCTGCTTCTGAAAGAACTTTTGCTTTTGAATCAAGTCACGTTGCTTTTTTTCTTGCTGTATATCCTGAAACGTGTCACACTAGAGAAGTGAGCGAATGGTGATAGATATTGATTTCTTGTGTCTGTCAGGTCGCAGCTGGATGTGTGTATCCCAGAATCCTCCAGGGTGATGCTCTTCCTCCTGACACTCGTCTCAGAGCTCAGAAACTCCTCAGACACTTAGATGGAGGCAGTATCGGTAAAGATTCTGTGTGATTGTGGAAAATTGTCAGCGCTTATTTTATATATATATATATGTGTGTGTGTGTGTGTGTGTGTGCATGTTTATGTGGTTTATGAGGACACAAATGTGTATAATGACATGGGTATGACAGAGGTATTACAATATGAATGTGGTTTATGAGGACACTGCCTATGTCCCCGTAATTCAAAAGGCTTAAAAAACATACTAAATGGTGTTTTTTTGAAAATCTAAAAATGCACAAAGTCTCCTGTGAGGGCTAAGTTTAGGTGTAGGGTTGGTGTAGGGCAATAGCACACACAGTTTGTTCAGTATAAAAACCATTACGCCTATGGAGAGTCCCCATAAACCACAAAAACCAACATGTGTGTGTGTGTGTATATTTATATGTATGTATACATACATACACACGCACACGCGCACACACACACACACACACACAAATACACTCACTGGCCACTTTATTAGGTACACCTTGCTAGTACCGGGTTGGACCCCCTTTTGCCTTCAGAACTGCTTTAATTCTTCGTGGCACAGATTCAACAAGGTGTTGGAAACATTCCTCAGAGATTTTGGTCCATATTGACATGATAGCATCACACAGTTGCTGCAGATTTGTCGGCTGCACATCCATGATGAGAATCTCCCGTTCCACCACATCCCAAAGGTGCTCTATTGGATTGAGATCTGGTGACTGTGGAGGCCATTTGAGTAAAGTGAACTCATTGTCATGTTCAAGAAACAGTCTGAGATGATTTGAGCTTTGTGACATGGTGCATTATCCTGCTGGAAGTAGCCATCAGAAGATGAGTACACTGTAGTCATAAAGGGATGGACATGGTCAGAAACAATACTCAGGTAGGCTGTGGTGTTTAAACAATGCTCAATTGGTACTAAGGGGCCCAAAGTGTGCCAAGAAAATATCCCCCACACCATTACACCACCATCACCAGCCTGAACCTTTGAGATAAAGCAGGATGGATCCATGCTTTCATGTTCATTATGACAAATTCTATCATCTGAATGCCTCAGCAGAAATCGAGCAGTAAGGTACAAGTACATTCTCGCCTGAAAACCTCTTAAACCTGCGTTCTGTGACACACAAACAGTAATATTTATACAATGATACTAAATTTGGGTGTCCGTATATATATATATATATATATTTATTTATTTATTTATTTATTTATTTATTTATATATATATATTTAGTTTTCATTTTCAACATTTGCTAAAACTGTCATGTGACCTGTGAGACTCAGGAACTGATTGGCTGTCTGGTCACTTCTCTTTTCAGGTTCATACACTGAGACCTGTGGATCAATGCATGTGAGAAACACTATAGCAAAGTCTATTTCTCTGCGGGACGGAGGCGTCCCGTCCAGTCCAGAGCAAGTCTTCATCACTGTTGACACCCAGAGAGCTCTGATGGTACAAGCCAAAATCCTTTATATTATAACTGCAGCTGTGGGTAATTAGAGGCATGTTTCAATGCAGAAAATATTTTTATTGTGGAGTAAAGATCTACTGCTGATGGCCTTGATCAATGATAAAGTTCATCAAGCTCATATCATTACCGACCTGAATGCAGGTGATGCTGCGTCTGCTCTGCCAATCAGAGGGCGTGTCTGCGGTTATGATCCCAGACCCCGCCCCTTACACCCTGACACGCCTCCTGGACAGGATGGGTGTGGTTCCGGTGACCTATCAGCTGCAAGAGCAGAGTGGGTGGAGCTTTGGGAGAGCGGAGCTAAACAGAGCCATTCAGGCGTCGAGAGGGCGGAGCTTTCCATTGGCGATTTACATCAGTAACCCTGGCAACCCCACAGGTACAGGACAATATATACACAATATATTCATAATGATTTTGCGGGTGATTTAATATGAAGCAGTACTGTTATGTTAAGATAGTAACTGTTATGTTAAGTTTTGACAGCAACACTGATTTAAATTTCAGGAGCAAAAACAGTGTTAGATATGGAAGCTTTTATATTAATAATTGTGTTTAACTGTGTCATCATAGTATTGGTTGTTTTTGTTAGTGAAATGATAAATTGTCATATATGTTTGGGTTTTTCAGGTCATGTTCAGAGCAGAGAGTGCATTCAGGATGTGATTCGCTTTGCTGCAGATGAAGAGCTTTTCTTGTTGGTCGATGAGGAAAGTGTTTAGGATTTAATCTTCATTATTTGAATTGATTATTTGGTCATGTTTTTTACTTTGTAATAATGATATTTTGGTGACACTTTACAATAAGGTGTCATTTGTTAACATTAAGTAAGATTAATAAATGCTGTAGAAATATTGTTAATTCTTAGTTTACTAATGTTAACTAATGAACCTTATTGTAAAGTGTTACCGATATTTTTTCTATCTTAGGTTCATCAGGACACAGTTTTTGCGGACGGCTCAGAATTTGTGTCCTATAAGCGTGTTCTGGCTGAGATGGGTGAACCTTATTCTGATGGAGTTCAGTTGGCCTCGCTGCATTCGCTCTCCAACGGCATCATGGGAGAGTCAGTTTCAAAATAATCATTCCTTTTATCAGGGATAATAAATCCAAATCATCAAAGAAGTCTTTTCTGCTCACCAAGGCTGCATTTTTTGATCACAAAGACAGTAAAAACAGTGAAATATTATTTCAATTTCAAATAGCTGTTTTCTCTGTGAATATATGGGAAAATGTAATTTATTTCTGTGATCAAAGCTGTATTTTCAGCATCATTACTCCAGTCTTCAGTGTCACATGATCTTCAGAAATCATTCTAATATACTGATTTACTGCTCAACAAACATCTCTGATTTAATTAAACTTAAAATCAGTAGAAGTGACCGGGACGTCTCCAGTAGGTCTGCTCATTCAGTGTTTGTGTGTGATGCAGGTGTGGTTTCAGGACGGGGTATATGGAGCTGGTGAACGTTGATGAAGCTGTAATGTTATACGCTGAGGTTCTTCTGACGGGAGATCTGTGCCCTCCTGTGATTGGTCAGATCGCTCTGGATGTCATGGCTGATCCTCCCCGTCCTGGAGAACTTTCCTACAGTTTATACACACAGGTACGTGCCAAAACTATGGAAACTCATTTCTGCCACACATTTTTTTTTGTTTTAAATCTTGTAATTCTGAGTTTATATCTCACAATTTGAACTTTTTTCTCGCAAATGTGAGGCCATATCTTATCATTTGGATGTTTTTTTTTCCGTTCAGAGTTTTTCTTTTTCTTTTTATTTAATATCAAAATTTGTGTTATTTTCTTGCAATACTGAGTTTAGGCTATATCTTGCAATTCATTAATTTTTCCTCATAATTAAAATTTATATGACACAATTCAGACTTTTTTCTCACAATTCTCCAGACTCACAATTCAATCTCACTTTTCATAAACCTGTTTATATCACAATTTGTTCTTTTTTTTCTTGCAATTGTGAGTTTATATCTCACGATTTGTGTTTTTTCTCGCAATTCTGAGTTATATCTCACAATTTGGACTTTTTCTGTAAACCTGTTTATATCACAATTTGTGTTATTTTCTTGCAATTCTAAGTTTATATCTCACAATTACAATTTTTTTCTTGCAAATCTGCATTTACATCTCACAATTAACAGGTTTTCTTTTCTTGTGAATCAGTTTATTCTGACTTTTTCTGGCAAGTCTGAATTTATATTCCAATTTTTACTCAGAACCGAATTTTTAGTCAGAACTGTGATATAAAAAGTTGCAATTACCTTGTTTTTCATGCCGGAAACAAGCTTCCATTAAAAAACACACATTATAAAACATAAAATCTTATTGATTGAGCTGTTTTTGAAGTTCGTGCAGTAGCATTGTTTAATAATATGATTTATATTTGTCTTTTCATAATATGATTTATTTTTAAGCATTGTTTTTTATGATTTTAATTATGATTATTAATTATTTATTCTGATTATATAAGTACGATTCAAATCATACTTATCTGACCGCCATCAATTTGTGGCAGTAAATGAAGAGGTATCATACCAATCACAAGTGCAGTATGGAGTACCTCAAGGCTCAGTACTTGGCCCCTTATTTTTCACGCTATACATGTTACCCTTGGGAGATATCATTAGGAAACATGGTGTTAGCTTTCACGGTTATGCTGATGATACCCAGCTCTATATTTCTTTGCGACCTGATGAAACTTACCAATTTGCAAAACTAACAGAATGTATAGTTGATATCAAAAACTGGATGACTAGCAATTTCTTACAGCTAAATTCTGAAAAAACAGAGGTGTTAATTATTGGACCAAAAACTTTTGCATGTAATAACCTAGATCACTGTCTAATACTTGATGGCTGCTCTGTAAATTCTTCGTCATCAGTTAGGAACCTAGGCGTACTTTTTGATAGCAAACATGTTTTTAGCATTTGTAAAACTGCATTTTTCCATCTTAAAAATATACCTAAATTATGACCTATGCTCTCAATGTCAAATGCAGAAACATGCATTCA